>NC_053157.1:55664648-55964648 GCF_016835505.1 Polypterus senegalus
GCCAACCAGTTTACATTCTGATGGTTCCATTATTGAAGTCATGGCTTTTCAGCCTTGTCAGACTACTGGCACACAGTTTTGGATTTGCAGACTATGTCTCAGCTTCTGGTCCACAAAGATCAGAATTGGTCAAATTTGGATCTCCAAGGTAGAGCAGCTCATAGCTTTTAGTTTGGGGGAAGATTTTAGAAAGTTCCCACCCTCCCTCTGAGAATCTCATTGAGGGTGCTCTGAAAGAATCCCTGTACTTCTCGCAAAGTGCCATTCTCTTATCTCTTTTCTTCTCATTCCTTTGAGAGATGGTGTGTGTGTGGTTTTAAAGGAAGGTGGAACCTTCTCCCGATTGGATTAAAATCACATTCATTTACAAAATCAGTGTAGTTTTATTGGTGGTTTCTTCTTGTCATCTTAGTTATCATCCTTTAAATAATAGGTCTTTGTCCTAGCTTAAGCACCTTCTGGCTCAAGTGGTCTTGCGAAGGGCCTCTGGAGAGATGTCATTGCAACTTTGATTTACACCTTTTTTCAGATGAAGTCCAGGCAGGTCTTGCAAGTCAAGATAGATTGTAATCATTTTGTATGTAAAGCAAATGGAGGCTGTGTGCAGCTGAATGCCTGCATCCCTGTTAAATCTTCTTTCTTGACAGGCCTGGGGTGTCACTAAAACCTAGTTAAATGGAAAATGCTCACTTTGTCCAACACTGCTTACATGGTGTGAATAATAAAATAGCTGATACAATTTATTGATCTAACTCTTTGTTGTGTTACTGTTTTCTCAAGTATAATAAATACTGATTTTTTTTTTTCATTTCTGTTTGACTACATGCATCTTTTTTGTTTGTGAATTATCTCTAGTTTTACTGTGTATATTTAATTCTGAAAAAATATCCTTTAGTTCTGTTTTGTGGGTCAGTGCATTTTTAGTTTTTGCATATTGTTAACTGCCCATCCATTTATCTTGAACATTTTCTTTCTGTGTTTCTGCAGTTATATGGAGAATATGCCGATCTTTACAAGCTGTCAGAGTGCAAGCTAGCCATCATTCACTGTGCCAAACACTCTGACCCAATCCTGGTACAGAATCTCTGGCAAGAAATAATAGAAAAAGGTTTGTGAAGAAAGACAGAGAAATTAAAAAACTTATTTAAAACATTTTAAGTTCTGTTTATTCGTTTAACTTAGAATTTTAAGTTGGCCTTGTTTTTCATCTCTATATACCATTTTATGAGATCAAATCATGACAGGTTATCCTGGTGTACCGACACATGGGGTTGTCTAAAATATCAAAGTTTTCAAAGCTTCCAGCATGCATGGTAGTGTATGAACCTTGTTCAGGTGTAAAGTTTTCTCCTTAGTTTTTTCCCCCTGTTATTGAAAGTCAGTTATCAGGGTTTTCACTTGTCCTTGAACACCTGTAAAACCTTAAAATTAACAAAATGATTTTCCTGTCATGGGAAAAATGTTTTGTGCTTATAGTTGGGAGTGTGTCTGCATCCTGTATGACTCTAAGACACTTCTAATTATAGCAATAATATGAAATGGTTGCCTTAATCAATATCTGTTATGTTAATAATTGATTAGACTAAGTTTAAAGAAAGTATTTTTGTTTTCAGTGCATTATGAAAAAAATCACATATTCTACGTTTTATTCCACTGTATGATATTGCCTAGTAATAGTGTTAATAATACTTAAATGTGGTAAACTGATTCATTTCTGAGGGATTTGTGATTTAAAGTAGCATGCATCAAGTGATTTACGTTGCTACTAATACTTGGTAACTATTTTTTGTGTTCTACAGAGTCTCTACAGTATGTTCTTTTATTCAGCGATACTTAGTTCTTCATGATAACAAATATTTTTACTATTGTATATACATTAAGTTCACTTATAACAAACATACCTCATGAATGTGGAAAACGTTATCAGAATCAAAACCTTTGCTGCTTCAAAGTGGGTGTAGTGTTTGTGTATTAATTTTATATAATCAAGATACTACAGTAATTATCTTAATAAAAAGCTCAACATTAAGTATACAGTACTCCAATTAATTGGTCACTGATCTAAATCAGCCAGTTTTCACTACAAATGACGTGATCAGTAAAGTGGTCATTTGCAAAAAAACAATTTTTTTTTCAGGATATTCTTTTCTAAGCTTTACTGTAGTTTAGTTGTAGTGTTCCTTTACACACTCACAGTATTATGGTAGTTGAGATAGGCACATATTTTTTTGCTGTGAACTTCCCTTAAAGCAGACTTTGCTAGAGAGTGAAACCTTTACATTAAAGAAAATGGAGTAATAAACAGAAAAAGAAATCTGAGTCATTACCGTGTGCAATTGCAGAAACGGCAAGAAAAACTACTTTAATAAATTTGGACATTTTATTTTATCTTTTCAGACAAGCAATGTTCATTTTAATTAGTTTGGACAGTATGTTAATAACAGCAGCTGACAATTTCTGTTAGAAAAAGAAGAGATAAAGAACAATTTGAAATTTGTCTGTTTTACATGTAAACATGTTGTGCATGTTAGCATTTTGTCTTTTAGATAAACATTTTACAAACAAATGATTGATTTATGGCATTTTTTAATTGATTTTATTAAAGGGTAGGCAATCAAATATACAGAGGAAAACAACACTGTAACATTACATATTACATAATCACACGACATGAGATTCTCTATTTATCAATGTTACTCAAAACATTGATTAAAAGGAAAGTTAATACATGGAAGTTACATAGAACAGTGAACTGTGAACTTAAAGAGAAAACTCTTCACTACTATTAACATATACAGTTATAGTAGCAAAGGAACAACACAAGAAATAAAGGGTAGCCTCACCTTTTCAAAGCCATCAAATACTTGTTTAATATTTGCAGTCATACAGTTTAGTTTACAGTACCTAATTAAAGTAGCATCTATTTAATATATGGGCCTTTATACCAGTGATTTATGGCTTTTTTAAAGGTTTGTACTGTGTTTATTATTTGTACACATTGTGTGTCATACAGTATGTGTTATGGTAAGAAACAAGTACTGCAGTTGTAATCCATGTGTATAATTACACCCGAATTAGCTGGTATGCAGGAAAAAACAAAACTATAGTAAATATATATTTTAACTTCAAAAAGCTCTAGTGCAATTAATGATTTAAAATTATTAAAATCAGTAATTAATGTATAATTTACATGTATGCAATGTTTAACTGCCAATATCAATTGAATTAATCAATGTGCAAATAAATATATATTTTTGTTAGACAAATGGTGAAAGCCACATTTTAAAAATTAAGGTTTGTTTCAGATAAGTACATTACAGAAGTAATTAAACAGCTTGAAATTAGAAGCATTTTATTTCTTTATTGCCTTATGTATAAATATTTTCTCAGCATATTTTATTACTTAAAGTATATATTGTAAGGGAATTTTATTTATTTTATTATTTTTGTGATCACTGAACATCAAGCCTTCAACATTTAATTTTAATAGAAATACAAAGGTAACAGTTGTGGTCTATAGTTTAATTATAAAAGTACCAAAGTTAACACTTTAATATAGAACATAAGCAGTTTGTGTCTGGTTATGCAGGAACTTAGTGTTTTATGTGTTATAAAAAAATATATTTTCTTTATTAATGCAAAAGTAATGTGAAAATAATTTATTATAATCATTTTTTCTCCTTTTTTTGTTAACTAGAACTGAATGACAGTGTTGCAATGAACCCTGCAGATCAAATGCGAACACTTAACCTTAAACTGGTTTCTCTTGGCAAGATCTATATGGGGACACCAAGATACTTGCCTCTTGGTAGGTTTTTCTCATGTCTTTTTCATAAAGAAAATCTAGTTGAACTTAGAGGAAGGTTGATTTGTTTGCTGTAATGCTGCACTGATATATCATCAACAGATATTAATTATTTAAGCATTACCTATGAAAATACATTGTAATTTATTAAGGAATTTGTATCTCTATATAGCATTCAGATTTAAAATTGTGTACTATAATGCAGGTAATAAGAGAGACTTGTGCTTCCTGTACTTTGTTTTAATTATTTTTCTTCGCTCTACAAGTATTTACAGTGTTCTTGAGGCTGATTCACCAATTAGCTGTGAAACACTGAATCTCAGTGAGATTGCACAGGTGTTGAACCAGGTGAAGATAGGGAAGGCTGCAGGGATCTGTAGTATCTGGGGTTAACTTTTCCTGGCTGGTTGTAAGGCTGTCCTCTTCTGGCATTGCAAGCAATCTTTGCTTCCATTTGAGAGACAGGCTTCACCCCAACTGACTGGAAAACAGGACTTGTTCTTATCTGGAAAGGGAAGGGTGATCACCAGGATTGCGGCAACTACATGGGGAAAAGGTCCTTGTTAGAGTCATCCTCAATAGGATCCATGATCACTTGCTGACCGGAGCAGTCTGTTTTTATGCCTAATAAGTCTATTATTGACTGGATCCTGGCACTGAGGGTTTGTATTGAGCGCAAACGCAAATATCAGCAGAGTTTCTTTGCAGCCTTTGTCGATTTTCATAAAGCGTTCGACTCAGTTGATCAAGCTGTCTTGTAGAACATCCTGTGACTTTGCAGGATCCCACTGCAGTTGCTGAATATCATGCACAGTGTATTCAGTGTAACTGCAGTCATATAAATAGCCGCTACCCACTCAGACACTGATGCCTTACACCTTTCCCTGACCCCAGAATGCACTGGAGATCTGCTATAATGCCACACAAGATCTTGTGCTCTCAGCTGCAGAGCACAGCCAGATAATTTTAAATGCAAGTAGTTGGGCCTCAATGTATCTGGAGGAAGGGTGCTCTATCAGCCAGTGAAGTTCTGCAGCATCGAGATTGCATATATATGAGGCTGAGCAGCATGCTCTATATAATATATATATAAAATGTGTGTGTGTGTGTTTCAGAGCGGCAACTGGCGAGGTACAAGGTGCCATTGTGTACTCACATTTACAAGATGACTATGATTTTTGAATGTCGGGATTTATAAGTTGGATTTTTTTTTGGCATCCATAGCTTCTTATTTCTGGGGGCTTGAATTCACAGATTTTTGTAAATGAAACCCAAGGTGAAGAATTTTAAAGATCAAATGACCTAATCTTTAATGTTCAATAGCTTTGCAATTCTGAAGAACACTGTACCAATGTTTGATAAACTTGTATGTGTTGAGCTTACTTCATAAAACATAATGCAGTGAATGTCTTCCCAGGTTTATGTTGCAGTGAAAAGTCAAGCAAAATGATACCTTTCATTGACTAACTAAAAAGATTACAATATGCAAGGTTTCGAGACAGCTTAGGTCTGTTCTTCAGGCAAGATGTAGCCTGAGCTGCCTCAAGAGCATCCATTTGTAATCTCTTTAGTTATTTAATAAAAGGTATCATTTTTCTTGACTTCTCATTTCATCCATAATAACACGGTATAACACCCTTCTACTACAGTTTTTTGTTAGTAAGATGTAAATGTCTGAATAGAGAGATTTGTTTGAACACATGCAGTTTCCAGACAAAACAAAAGGCCTTCTGTGACTGATGAAAAGGCACACCAACAAAAGCATGTTGACTGAGGGCTTGTTATACCTACCATGTGAATATGGCATGCAAACTGCAACACAAAGAGCATGTGCAGTCAGTGACCAAACTCATTAGTACATTTTGTGGCCCATTCCATCAGTATGTTGGTAATCTCCTAGTCAATAAGTGACAGTGTTTGGTGATTGTCACATTTCTAACAATGTCACAACAGAGAAAGTAAAATGAAAGAAGAGTTGTACTTGCTATTACTGGCTTTAGGAGGAAAAAAGTAGAAGGTGGCATGTCCAAAAGAGGTGAAAGGAGGATTTATAATATGTTCATTAGTAGTTGACCTACATGATGAACAGATGGATTTCAAATATTTTTGCATGCTTGTCTTATGCTTTGATGACCTGTTGTGTCATATTCAGCCCTTCATTCATCATTTTGGAACCCATATAACTAACATCTCCTTGAAATTCACCACTTTGCATATGTATAGAGTATGTCCGCATCGCCGTATAGTTACAAAAAATGCTATGTGCAGTGTGTGGCGAAACCCCTGTGTGCACAGGGATGTACCTCTGTGTTTGATGTCATTCATGCATATGGTCCTCGGGCTGAGTGTGTATGTGTCAAGTATAAACCAGTCCTAAAAGCTGCAATGAGAAATATTGTACACACAGCAACAAATGTGACAAATTAAAGGGATGCTGTTTTTATCTTGGGTAGCTGCTGTAGAGAAAAGTGCAGAAATTTAATTTGGCGCACACTTGAGAAAAATGACAAATTCCTTGCACATTGAAATAATATTAATTTTCAGTTTTCTGCCTAGTGATGATATTCCAACTGCTTTCATAGAGCTTCTGGATAATTTTAAGCATAACGAATGATATATTACAAAAGGGGCATGTGTTTTATGTCGCTGTATTAATGACTTAAAGGTAATATCTTTGAGTTAGTCCACACAAACACAGATACTGTAAAATTGAAAATGTCATTTTCATTTTAAAAATTTTCTTTCCAAACTAGTGTGTTCAGATCATTTTCTAAAAACTGATATGCCTAAATCACACAAATCACGCCTACTTGGCATGCTTCAATTGAATTGCCCAAAAGAACAAGGAAATAACAAAACATTTCATTATTTGTCAAGACAAAGAAGTCTAAGTCTCCTTTTTAAGGTTACAAACGCTTACATGGTTACCAAAGCCTTGGAAAATGTACACGAGTCCTGTTAAACACTGTGAAATATTCAGGTGTTTCAAGGCAGTGAAGTTAGGAAAGGGCAATCCTGATAGTAAAGATGAGATCTCAAAGGGAATTATCAGAACAAACAGTGTCTTGATCACATACAAATCATACATCAGCCTTTTCAAAAACGTTTAATGTGCATGGCAGGCCAAAACTGTTAAAATATGTTTTTATATTTATCATTGGAATTGTGGACTAGGTCTTTGTGTTTGGACTTGAATGTGAGCTTAACCCTTTAAGGATATTGCCCAGAGCACTGCAATTTGAAACCGTAAACGAGAAAAATTAGTTTTCCTAAACTAGTTTTATTCACTCATGTATTTTACACTGCTTATCTGAAGCCGAGTCGCAGGGGCAACAGTCTTCGCAGAGAGACCCACATGTCCTTTTCCCCAGCCACACTTGCTAACGCATACTATGGGATGCTAAGGTGTTCCCAGGCCATCTGGGAAATATAATGCCCCAGCAAGCCCTGGGTCTGCCCCGAGGTCTTTTCTCAGCTGGGTCATGCCTGTAAAACATCCACAGTGAGAGCCCAGCCTCCCTGTGGAGAAAGCTCATTTCGGCTGCTTACACCCGCAATCTCATTCTTTTGGTCATTACCCAAAGCTAACGACCTCAGGTGATGGCAGGAATGTAAATCGAGAGCTTCACCTTCTGACTCGGCTCCTTCTTTACCAGTAGAGATCAGTTTAATGACCGTATAACTCTGCTTGGCACCCAAAACTCCTCCACTTGAGGCAGTAACTCCTACTGAGGACCATGGCCTCAGATTTAGAGGTGCTGATCCTCATCCCTGCAACTTTGCACTTATTTGCAAACCGTCTCACTGCATGGTGGAGTTCCAGCCCAATGAAGCCAACAGGACCACGTCATCTGCAAAAAGCAGTGATGTGATCTTAAGGTCACCAAACTGGTCCCTCCCCTTCCTGGGTGCGCTTTGATGTCTTCTCCATGAAAATCACAAATAGGACAGGAGAAAAATAACAGCCCTGGTGGTGTCCTACACTAAACTGGAAATGGAGCCATTTTTACGAGTATACAGACACAGGTCTCACCACTGTGATTATAAAGGGACCGAATAGCCCTTATTAGGGGCCACAGGACCCCCTACACCCCCTAGAGAATCCCTTGAGGACGTGGTCATGAGCCAAATCTGAGTCCACAGAACACATGTGGACTGATTGGGCATACCCCCATGCCCCCTTCAGAATCCTCCTGAGGGTAAAGAGCTAGTCCATTGTTCCATGGCCTGGACAGAATCCACATTGCTTCTCCTGGACCTGAGGTTCCACAACTTGGTGTCTCCTTTCTAGTACCTTGGCATAAGCTTTTCCACGGAGGCTGAAGAGTATGATCTCCTGATAGTTGGAGCACTCCCTCCTCCCCCCTTTTTAAAAATGGGGACCAATACCTCTGTCTGCCACTACAGAGGCACAGCTCCCAATGACCACACAATATTGAAAAGGCATGTCAACCATGTTATCCCAACAGTGTCCCGAGCCTTCAGCATTTCTGGGCTGATATCCTCCACTCCCAGTGCCTTTCCACTGAGGAGTTGCTTAACTACCTCAGTGACCTCCCTCAGGGAAAGGAAAATTGACCCCCCATCAGCTTCTGGCTGTGTCTCCTCCAAATAGGTCATTCCACTGGGTTCAGGAGCTCCTCAAAGTGCTCCTTCATCACCAGATAGCATCCTCAGTCTTTTGTTCAGCACTTCTCTAACCTTGCTGAAAGCAGCCTATATGAATCCATGCCTTCCCTTTTTGAGTTGCCTGATTGTTTGGCAAGAACCTCTTTGAGCCTGATCGATAGTCACTTTACATAGTCTCTCTGAACTCCTCCTATACCTGGGTTTTTGCTTCCCTGACCACCAAGACCACAACCCTTTTGGCCTGTCAATACCTTAATGCTGCTTTGGGATTCTCCCATGTTAATCATACATGGAAAGCCTCTTTTTTCAGCCTAATGGCATCCCTCACCTCTGGTGTCCACCATTGGGTCTTTGGGTTTTCACCTTGAGTGGCACCTATGGCCTTCAGACCATAGGTCTTATCAGCTGCTTCCACAATGGATGCTTTGAACAGCCACATGTGTTTTAAAGTCTCCCAGCAAAACTATGGAGTCCCGAGCTGGAACCCTTTCCAGGATCCCCTCCAGTGACTCCAAGAAGACCCAGTACAAAGAGCTGCCATTTGTTGTTCTAACTTGGCATCAACCAGGCAGGGACTCAATAAGACGCCCACTCCAGCCCAACGCTTTTCCCCTTGGCAACTCCAGAGTAAAGGAGAGTCCAGCCTCTTTTAAGGGGTTTGGTTCAAGAACCAAGTGAGTGGTTGGATGTGATCTCAACTATATCTAGTTGGTAGCTCTCCACCTCACCCACCAACTCTAACTCCTTCCCCCCAAGGGAGGTGACATTCACCATCCCAAGAGTCGGTTTATGTGTCTGGGTTCCAGTCCAGCAGGGCTTCTGCCTACTACTGACACCCTGGTCACATTGCACTCGGCCTCTATTCCTAGTGCAAGTGGTGGGCCCCAGAAGGGCATTACTACATTGTTTTTGGGCTTCGTCTCACTGGATCCTGCAGCAGGCCCAGCTGCCAGGCATTCGCCTGTGGACACTTCTCCAAGGCCTGGCTCCAGGAGGAGACACCAGTATCGGGGTGCTCTTTTTATCTTTATGAAGCTGCAATTTTAGGGACTGTGAATCGCTCTTTGACTGATCCCTCACCTGGGACCAAGGCAGTACCAGGAGCTTCTGCTCTGGACAACATAGGTTCACAGGGGCAGTCAAACCTCTCCACCACAATAAGGTGGCAATTCCCAAAAAGGCTAAAACTAATTTTAGAAAGTGCTTTATTGGTTAGGTTGGACTTCAAGTTGTGAAAACATCACGCAAATGTGACAGGTGTCTGGTCACACTTACCAGGTAATCTAACTTAGACACCATTAAAATATCTGACTACGCCCCCCAGTTTTATTAATAGACTGGAAACCTTTGAGATTTACAGAAAATAGCACACAGGGTTCTTTAAATAGGGCGGTGAGTAAACACACAATGAAAGACACAACAGTAATTTCAGGAAAAGCAACAGTAACTTCTATTGCTCAAGACAGTAATAATTACATTAAAAATATAAATGAACATAAATAAAATCTAACAATATCAGGAACAAAATTCCTTTTTTTAGAAAGGAAAGCACACAGTCCACACTCTAAAAGTCCATTAAAAACAAGGATTGGAGGATACAACCTTTAGTGGTGCAGAGTCCAGTTTGTGCACTGTTACACCAACAACTAACCTTCCAACTGTCCACGGATGCACTCTGTTCACTGGACACTCATTTCCCAAAGAAGTTTTATCAAAATCGTGGAATCCCTGTCTCTTCGTCGTGCCTTTTTTTTCCACTCTGGGCTCCTGTATTGCTGTGGTCTAGACACGCCTCATTTCTCGTCTGCCAGCTTTGCTCAGTCCTTTGATGCAGCTTCCCTCTCTCGCTGGACCCACAACCGGTGTCTATTTGTGGAGCTGTCTCTTCCTCCCTGGAAGTAAGTGTTGCCGTCCTTGTGCCTCACGTTGTGCCAGCCACATACCCTTGTCTGTCTGCGAGCCCCTGTGCTCTGTCCAAGTGTCTTGAAGTGGACTGTCCCTCTCTTTGCCTTCTCCTGCCCAGAAGTTTAAATCTCCTTCAGTCCCTGCAATTATCAGTTCTGCACAATCGGATTAAACAATGACACATCTAAATTTCCTGGGTTTAACAAATAATGAAAACACAAGTTAACAAAATGTATTGTTAGCAACTATCAATGAGTACACAGCTGATTAGAAACCAATATTCTCAGACAAGTTGTCTCCAAGTCAGGTAAATACAAACATCCTCCAAGGAAAGGAGCAGGTATTTTATCACAGCTTTGTATTGTTTGTATACTCAACCAGTCAACTTCAAAACGGTGACTCCTTTGCAAGACATCAAATACCTACAGTACATCCTGCAGACAGCCCTGACACAATCAGTAACTGGATTTCCCAGGAAATTGAAAAAAAGTTCCCCTTCTGACACAAAACTGTTGTGTGTGTGTGTGTATATGTGTATATGTATCTTTTTTTTTTTTTTTTTTTAAGAACCTGGGTTTAGCATAGTCCCAGCTGTATGTATATATTTACAGTCAATGAGAAAGTTTGGGGACCCAACTTAGCCTACATACTGTAATAATCTACTATACTTTTAACAAAAAAGATAACAGTGGTATGTCGTATCATTTCCTAACATCTGAGTACTGGGGTGTTTTCCGAACAAAAATTTTTAGTGAAGCAGTATTTAATTGTATGAAATTAAATCAAATTTGAAAAACTGGTTGTGCACAAATTTGGGTCCCCATGTAATTTTGCTGATTTGAATGCATGTAACTGCTCAATACTGATTACTTGCAACACCAAATTGGTTGGATTAGCTCACAAAGCCTTGAACTTCATAGACAAGTGTCCAATCTCGAGAAAAGATATTTAAGGTGGTCATTTGCAAGTTGTGCTTCCCTTTGACTCTCCTCTGAAGAGTGACAGCATGGGATCCTCAAAGCAAATCTCAAAAGATCTGAAAACAAAGATTGTTCAGTATCATGGTTTAAGGCAAGGCTACAAAAAGCTATTTCAGAGGTTTAAACTGTCAGTTTCAACTGTAAGGAATGGAATCAGGAAATGGAAGGCCACAGGCACAGTTGCTGTTAAACCCAGGTCTGGCAGGCCAAGAAAAATACAGGAGCGGCATATGCAAAGGATTGTGAAAATGGTTATAGACAACCCACAGATCACCTCCAAAGACCTGCAAGAACATCTTGCTGCAGATGGTGTATCTGTACATCGTTCTCCAATTCGGCACAATTTGCACGAAGAACATCTGTATGACAGGGTGATGAGAGAGAAGCTGTTTCTGCACACACGCCACAAACAGAGTCGCATGTTGTATACAATTGCTCATTTTGACAAGCCAGATTCATTTTGGAACAAAGTGCTTTGGACAGATGTAACAAAAAATGAGTTATTTGGTCATAACAAAAAGCGCTTTGCATGGCGGAAGAAGAACACCACATTCCAAGGAAAACACCTGCCTACCTACTGTCAAATTTGGTGGAGGTTCCATCATGCTGTGGGGCTAGTTTAGGGACTGGGGCCCTTGTTAAAGTCGAGGGTCTGATGAATTCATCTCAATGTCAACAAATTTTTCAGGATAATGTTCAAGCATCAGTCACAAAGTTGAAGTTACGCAGGGGTTGGATATTCTAACAAGACAATGACCCAAAACAAAGTTCAAAATCTACAAAGGCATTCATGCAGATGGAGAAGTACAATGTTCTGGATGGTCATTACAGTCCTCTGACTTGAATATCATCAAAAATCTATGGGATGATTTGAAGCAGGCTGTCCATGGTCTGCAACCATCAAATTTAACTGAACTGGAGAGATTTCGTAGAGGCTGTTATATTTGCAAAAGGAAGCTCAACTAAGTATTAAAGTAATATCCCTGTTGGAGTGCCCAAATATATGCACCTGTCTAAATTTGTTATGATACATCCATCCATCCATTTTCTAACCCGCTGAATCCGAATACAGGGTCACGGGGGTCTGCTGGAGCCAATCCCAGCCAACACAGGGCACAAGGCAGGAACCAATCCTGGGCAGGGTGCCAACCCACCACAGTTGTTATGATACATATATTCTGTTAATCCAATAAACCTAATATCACTGCTGAAATACTACTGTTTCCATAAGGCATGTCATATATTAAAAGGAGGTTGCTACTTTGAAAGCTCAGCCAATAATAAACAAAAATCCAAAGAATAAAGAGGGGTTCCCAAAGTTTTTCATATGACTGTTTGTATATGTATGTATGTACAGTGGTGTGAAAAACTATTTGCCCCCTTCCTGATTTCTTATTCTTTTGCATGTTTGTCACACAAAATATTTCTGATCATCAAACACATTTAACCATTAGTCAAATATAATACAAGTAAACACACAATGAAGTTTTTAAATGATGGTTTTATTATTTAGGAGAAAAAATCCAAACCTACATGGCCCTGTGTGAAAAAGTAATTGCCCCCTTGTTAAAAAATAACCTAACTGTGGTGTATCACACCTGAGTTCAATTTCCGTAGCCACCCCCAGGCCTAATTACTGCCACACCTGTTTCAATCAAGAAATCACTTAAATAGGAGCTGCCTGACACAGAGAAGTAGACCAAAAGCACCTCAAAAGCTAGACATCATGCCAAGATCCAAAGAAATTCAGGAACAAATGAGAACAGAAGTAATTGAGATCTATCAGTCTGGTAAAGGTTATAAAGCCATTTCTAAAGCTTTGGGACTCCAGAGAACCACAGTGAGAGCCATTATCCACAAATGGCAAAAACATGGAACAGTGGTGAACCTTCCCAGGAGTGGCCAGCCGACCAAAATTACCCCAAGAGAGCAGAGACGACTCATCCGAGAGGTCACAAAAGACCCCAGGACAACGTCTAAAGAACTGCAGGCCTCACTTGCCTCAATTAAGGTCAGTGTTCACGACTCCACCATAAGAAAGAGACTGGGCAAAAACGACCTGCATGGAAGATTTCCAAGGCGCAAACCACTGTTAAGCAAAAGAACATTAGGGCTCGTCTCAATTTTGCTAAGAAACATCTCAATGATTGCCAAGACTTTTGGGAAAATACCTTGTGGACTGATGAGACAAAAGTTGAACTTTTGGAAGGCAAATGTCCCGTAACATCTGGCGTAAAAGGAACACAGCATTTCAGAAAAAGAACATCATACCAACAGTAAAATATGGTGGTGGTAGTGTGATGGTCTGGGGTTGTTTTGCTGCTTCAGGACCTGGAAGGCTTGCTGTGATAGATGGAACCATGAATTCTACTGTCTACCAAAAATCCTGAAGGAGAATGTCCGGCCATCTGTTCGTCAACTCAAGCTGAAGCGATCTTGGGTGCTGCAACAGGACAATGACCCAAAACACACCAGCAAATCCACCTCTGAATGGCTGAAGAAAAACAAAATGAAGACTTTGGAGTGGCCTAGTCAAAGTCCTGACCTGAATCCAATTGAGATGCTATGGCATGACCTTAAAAAGGCGGTTCATGCTAGAAAACCCTCAAATAAAGCTGAATTACAACAATTCTGCAAAGATGAGTGGGCCAAAATTCCTCCAGAGCTGTAAAGACTCATTGCAAGTTATCGCAAACGCTTGATTGCAGTTATTGCTGCTAAAGGTGGCCCAAACAGTTATTAGGTTCAGGGGGCAATTACTTTTTCACACAGGGCCATGTAGGTTTGGATTTTTTTTCTCCCTAAATAATAAAAACATCATTTAAAAACTGCATTTTGTGTTTACTTGTGTTATATTTGACTAATGGTTAAATGTGTTTGATGATCAGAAACATTTTGTGTGACAAACATGCAAAAGAATAAGAAATCAGGAAGGGGGCAAATAGTTTTTCACACCACTGTATATATACATATACATATACATATATGTGTGTGCGTGTGTGTGTGTATATATCAATGATTTAGATGTCACAGTGGATAGAATCCATCTACTAAGTATATGCAGTTGTGTGATTTTTTTTTTTCTTTCTTTATGAATAAGAAATAAGTTCTGTTTTTAAAAAAGTTAATGAATATTATTTATATTATACATTTAAAGGCAATTCATATAAATCAGCACGTTACACTAACTTGAATCCCTCAATGGGTAACATTTACGATGGCTGATTATTTTCATTCAGATTTTGTAGTGTATTTGGATTATTAACATAATTTTCTGCAACTTTGTGAAACTGGTGTATTGAACTCAATAGGTTTTCAACAGGACTGTTGATTTAAAAGATACAAAGCTACTCACAAGGGCATACTGATCTTAATTTTTGTTAAAAAAAACCCAAAAACTTAAATTTATTTTTGATCAAAATATCATTTACTTTTTTTTTTATTCATCAGACTTTCTGGTAAAACAGCTGGAGCTGCATGTCTGCAGGAAAAATTGGGATGTGAGTTTTGTAACATGCACTATGAGGGAAATTGGAATCCCACTCCCAAAACTCCTAGATGTGTATGATCATCTTTTTAAGACTAGGGTAAGTCCAACATGGAGCAAATTGCTAAAATGGTACACATTATTAAGTTACTCCTATTTGTTAGTAATACATCCCACACAATCTTGAAGTACTTTTAGAAAGAAGTTATCTTCCTTTATGCCACAACAAACATTGTTTATTATAATGCAGTGTATTATTTCAGATATTGGACTTCATTGTTACAAAACATTGTGAATGGTATTAAAAATTAGCAATGCAGTATAAATTGGTGGCATGGGTTACTATTTACCACTACATACTTTTAGTCCAGTGGTTTTAACAAAGCTACTGAGTTTCAACCACAAAATAATGTAATGAAGTCATTTTTACAGTGGCCAAAAGTAGTAGTATGATACATTGGCCTTACATTATTAATCTTTTTTATTTTGTTTCTCTGTTTTACTTTATACAGGGAGATGCACTCTAAAGACTCCCTAAATATTCTGTTGTAACTCCCGTTAGGATGAAGCAATCAGAACAAAAAAAAAAAAAAATACGCTATATACCTTGACATATGTGTAATCTATTGCATTACGTGCAATGCTGGAAGTGGTTTCCGTTTTCTGCCAGACACATTTTGATTCGGCACTCCATGTTGCTGAACTGGTGGAATAGCAGCAATTTCACGTTGGATGTTGTGGTGGCCAAAGCACCTTTGAAATTACCCTGTTGCCGAAGAATGGCTCAATTTCTGCCGTGCTCCTTGCTGATGTGTGGCACATTGCTCCATCTTGCTGGAAGTAACCTTCCATTAACTCACGATCATCCAGTTGATTCTGACATTGCTTAAATGAATTGGTGACTCAATAGATTTACACCATGAAGACATACTGCTCAATACTGTATACCACCATCCTGATGAGCAGTAAGTGACTAAGAGAAGGGGTACGGGCAGTATACACCCAGAATTTGCAAACAGAGGTGAAACATCACGACGATTGTCCAGCGCCTACCTCATTGCTCCAACGCTGGGCCATCCCGGCTTGTTTGAAGCTCCATATACTGAGGAGCATATTGCAAGTTGCTTCATTCAGATTGCTTTGTTCCAGCGAGAGTTATTACGGAATATTTGGGATTTCTTTCAAGTGAATCTCCCTGTAGTATATAATAACTTATAAAAGTTTTCCTTGGCACCATGATGGTTCAGTGTCCAGCACTACCATATCAACTTCAGAAAATGGTTTCTATATCCCAGCTTGGTCTGTGTCCATGTAGAATTAGGCTTCATAGACCCACAACCATCAACTTGGATTAAGTGGGTTTAGAAAATAGATGGATGTCTACATTATTTCCCTATGAACCACAGTTTTTTGATTTATTTTTAACTCTTAGCATTGTTTAGCTTGCTTTTGAACTAAATCTGTATGGTAGGTGTGCTATATATTAGACTGAAAGGGCTGCGTTAATTTAATAACAGCTGAAGAATAATTTCAGTGGCTTTGGTGTTTAATCCAGGCATACAGATTCACAGGCCAAAATCCATACATTTTTTAAACCAACTTTAAACTAAATTTAGGGCAGCTAACCCAAACCCAATTTTCTGGAGTTGTAAGGTAGCAGTGCTATTCACAATGCCACTCAGAGACTAGTGCTCTTAATGATAGATTCATACATATGGCTTAGCTTAATAGGTGAATCTGAGTGATGTACCTCAAAAGATATTAAATCCAACCAAAAAAGAAGTCAGTTCAATATCATTAGGGTTCCATGTGTTGTTTTCATGGTTTCTTATACAACCAGGTCATGTTTGTTCCTTCAGGCTGAATATTTATATAGCAAGTGCAATAAAGCTAAAATGGGTTGTCTCATGTTGGTGTTTAGTTTGACCATTTCAAACAGCAATGTTGACTTCATTAATAACAATTGTGCTTTTATAAAAGTGTCTTTTTATAAGAAGTAGCTAGCTTTACAAAATTATTACTTTAATCGTTACTTTTTTGAGGATAGTCTTATGATCATTTTAGGACCCTGTGTGGCAGAGAGAAAAGAGGCCCTTGCATCTTTTGGAATGCATTTATGTCCTTCTGTCTGCTTATGTGCAAGATCCAACACTACTTCCAGTAAATGAGAGGTAAAGCAAGGATTTTTCTTTTTTTTTGTTGTTGTTAATGCAAAAGTAACAAACTGAGAGTGTGTCTGTCATTATTTAATTGAATATGCTCACAGGTTTGTAAATAAAGCAAAAATATGTCCTGGTATTTTTGTGGCCAAAAGCAACTGTATATTATTTAAATCAATTTGATTCGTTAAGGTCAGAGAGCAGCAAAAGTTGTATTGAAAAAGTGGATGGGAAAGCAAAAACTACTAGGAGTTTAAAATTGGTTCTAATCTTAATTGCCAAAATATTGAACATCAATAAATTAGGCATTTTACAGGCAATTACATTAAGCCTATTGAAAAATACACTACAACTTACACAAATAGCAAGCATGTGCGTTGCTACTGGGACGGTGTTAGAATCCACTAGCCAAAAAGCTAGCTGAAAGTACAAAAATCATTACATTATGGTGTGTCCCTTCCAAGGTAAGTTATTGCTTCTTCCAGTTGCTACTGAGAATTAGCTGTGGCTCATCTTGGTACTTGAGAAGGTGGATTTGCAAAAATGGACAGATATATAATGTGTTTGCAGTTTTTGTGTAGAGAGACTGTTGTTACTGGAAATAACTGATAAATTTGGTTTCAGGCTAATTTATTTCAAGCATTACAGAATGATACTCGGGATTTGTGGTGAATAATCAATTCAATTTGGGAATGCTTAAGAACGCTTTAACTCAAAAGCAGCCTATATAATCTCTTTTAAGTGAAGATAGGACAATATGCAGTATAAATTTCTTGTAGTTTAAGCTCTTACCTGAAAATCATCTTTTAGGATAGAAAAATATATGTTCAGAACAACTATAAGAACAATTTAACCTAGTTCTAGATTCACAGAAAAATCCATACTTTAGGTTTCTCTTTTTTACTCTTGAATGTTTTACCTTAAAGTAGTAAATAATGTGTTGCTGCTTTATTTTTTTTAACATTGTCTAAAAGTTCATTCTTTGTGAGTTGTTTATTCTTAATATATCACACCAGTGTCTTTGCCAAGCTCAATGTAAATTTAAATAGGAGATTTAATGCATATGCCTGGAAGATGTATGCTAATTCATGTTGTCTTTTTTTTTTTTTTTTCTTCTAGGAGGAAATTCACAAACATCTGCCTTGATAACATTTGTGGATACCTTGTAGAGTTGCAGTCTTTAAGTCCATGTGTAGCACTACACTCCACCATTGGAAACTTCAAAACCCTTCAGGCCAGACTGGAGAGAGTTCACTGACAATACGCTAATTTTTGATAATATCCAGCGCAGGGATTCTTTAAGTAGACACCATCATCCTTATATAGCATTACGGCTAGGAAAGAAAAAAAATACTTCTGGACTACCCCAGTTTTTATCTTGCCTCGGGTTGGCTAGGGTTTTTTCTTTCTGTCTTCAGATCAATGTAATTGAGTAAAGCATGTAAATAGGATGTGATGGAAATTGATTTCCTGTTGGCAGTTTCATAATCTAAAATGTTGGCAAATGAACTCTGATAATCGGTATCTTCCTTAATAATAATGTATATTTGTTTCGAACACAAATGCATCCCACCTAGTGTATGCATTATTTGAAGTCATTAATTAATAAAAAAAGAAGTAATATTTATGTAAATAGTGGGATGATGAGATACATTTTTGATAAGTGTTTTCAAATAATTTGAAAAGCACAATTGAGAATTCATTTGTAATTTAATTATGAGACATATTCCTAAGCATCACACGCTGAAAAAAGGAACAGTGTATCAGTAAATCCCCTGGATTCATTCTGAGAGCTTTATTCTGTTTTAAGGTTAAAAGCAAAGTGCATTAGGGCTTAGCAAATGTGTGTAACCTTGTTTTTCAAAGTTTATTAAGTAATGCCTTTCCAGAAGCCCGTTAGTATAAATACATAAATGCATTGTGCTGATACAAAATGTTGGAGACTTCATTTGAAATCGAAAGTGGCACAAGTGACATTTCTAACTCATTAAGTTGTCTGTATGGTTTATACAAGCAGATACATTAGGAACATTGATGAAAAATGTATTTTAAAAACAGTATATTTTCTAATTATGACCTAAATAAGCAAAGCAATTATTTTGTACCTGGAGTTGTTTTTTAATGTATTATAAATATTTTGTTTTCATTTTCAGCATATTAGAATAAAAAGCATAAAAACTAATGATATTTTTAATTTTGAAAATCATTTTATTTGTTTTTCAAGATTATGTGGATAAAGTAACAGCTGGTAGTCCACATTGTGTATTATAAACTGTATTACTTACAATGTTAATATGAAAAACTGTTTTGTTTTAACTGTTTGGGCAAGATTTGTATTGCATCTGTAGATTATTCTGTACTTCAAAAAACTTGCCAAGGTTTGGAAGAAGTCAAATTTATTCTTTTAAAATTGTACATTCAGAGCTTTCCGTATGTGTTGACAGAGTGTAGTGAAAACAGTTGTCTTAACCCTTCATACAGATTTAAGCCTATTGCCTACTAAAATGCACTAAACAATGTATTTGATTGTCCCTATACAGTTAAGAGTTGTGCTCTTCTACTTTTTAAGGGATAGAAACCAAAAATGAATGTTTGACTTTAAAGAGTCAAATAATGTACACAAATGAGGAAGTATGAAGCACAGTTTTATACTTCTGCCTCTTATTTATCTTTTTATCATAAAAATGATTTGCTTAACAGGAAACTTTACATTCCCAGTACTCATTGATAACTGAACCAAAAGTTGTTGAGTCATTGATAAAATTAAGGCTGCCTTTTGTCACTTGATATGATGAAATGAATTGTGGCATTTGAATCAGCAGTAAGAATGAAGGCATCGTGTAAGACGCAGAGGAGTTAACATTAGGTTTATTGATTTCTGGAACTGCAGCATCAAGCAGAAGGCAAGGATTAGCCATGATTAAGGGTCTCAGTCCATCGCAGTACCCAACACACACACTTGCATGAGGACCATCTGGAGTCACAAATCAGCATGATATCCATCTCTTTTTGGTTTTTAGAAAAACATACATGCAGGCACAAGGAGAGCATACAAACACCACATATAGGATGGCATAGATGCTAAGTTTGTACAAGTCTTGGGCAGCAGCAGGCCAAAATGAAAGACAACCTTGAAATTGTCCAAAGGTTGGTGTGGCTTTAGCAGTATTGTATCTGGAGTGAAGTATTCAGAAAAGTCTTTTGCTTTTAATTTTTTTTTTGAGGGTCATTCTTTGTTCATCTTTCCCCCATTTTTTGCTTCATTCAGAAGATTTGGGTATTGAATAAAATAATGATCTTGAATCCAGGCAGGTAAAATAAGGTTCCATTGCAGGGTTATTGAACCCACTTTTGGAAACAGGTTAAGGATAGTGAAGTCCTTAACATGAACTGAGGAAAGCTTTTCTTCTTCTTAGGATTCACCTTGGGTACCTCCTGCAGGAGTTTGGGATTGGAAGATCTACCAGGCAAAGTCTACTATAGTAGAAAGACCCTGGAGAAGACTATACCTCTCAGCTTTCCTAGGAGTGCCTAGAAATTCCCAAGAAGCTGGAGACTGGTAGCAGGGTTGGAGGTGTCTGCTCTGACCAACTCAGTCTGTTTACACCCTAAACCTCAAGCAGAAGAGCAGATTACAAATGATGATTATCACTGGCCTGTTCTCATGCAACATTTTAGCAACTTTCCTTGAACCAGATAGGAGCTTTCTGTTAGAACCACATGGTCAGGAGAGTCATTGCTGTTTCAGCTGGAGGACATTTTTTGTAACAAAAAAAAAATGCAATCTAAATTTCTTATTGAGGCTTGCATCATTTAAATATTTCTTTCTCCATGCTGCTATATATATATATTTCCATATTTTATAGTTGTAATTTAAATACTGCAAGTGTCACAAGAATAAAGTGGTCTTTCTGTTTTCTTTCAATATCAATAGATTTGACTACTTCTAGAAACTATTTGGTGTAATGCAGGGTTATGGAAATCCTGTCCTGGCATTATTAGGTGAAACTGTATCTCACAGTGCAGCGCACCACAAATTTACTGTACAGTGATCCCTCGCTATATCACGCTTTGACTTTCACGGCTTCACTCTATCGCGATTTTTTTCTCATACACTCTTACGTCACTACGCATGCGCTTTCTGAGAACTTTTATCTAAGCCCTCCGATGGCTCCTAAGCATGCTGCTTTTTCTAAGCCTTCTGAACATAAAACTAAGTGCCGGAGGAAGATGCTTACTATCCAGGAGAAGGTGAAACTCTTGGATATGATTAAAGATGGCAATACCCTACAAAAGCCTCCTCACGCATATGAAAAGACAGCGCCAGCAACTGCCTATCAAGATGTTTTTCAGCCGCGCAGCCACCCACTGCCTACTCCTAGTACTTCTTCACTGAAGACAACAACGCACCTGCTGAAGATACTGCGCCACCTCTGAAGACTCTCCTACTGAGGTCGTGCCTTCATAGGTTAGTGGTTGTGTGCAATTAAATGTACAGTACAATAATCTACTAGATAAAAGTGCTCGGGATTGTCCTTCCGTCCCGTGAGTGCAAAGCGTTACGGTATTCCGCTTATTACAGACTTACTACTTGCGGCTTGAGGTGTGAAGCGACGCGATGTGAGCAGAGTTCTGGTGCTCTCACCGTTCCCTTGCTTTTGTGTGCGATGCGCTGGAAAAATAGAAAAAATTATGTCTCTGGAAATAATTAATGTTGATGGAGTACAAATGCCTCACCGCGTAGTAAATATCAGGGGAGATGGTGCTTGCTTATTCTCATCTATAGCTTATTTAGTGCATGAAACTCTGTCTTTATCGGTACAGATTCGGGCTGACATTGTACGACTTTGGACAGGCACTTGAGGGGATAAAAAAAACTTAGGTTTTCGGGAGATGTTATGAATGGGCACTTTGATGTTCTCATTCTCTACACTTACATGCTTGATGTACACATGGAGCGCACAAAAATTGAGGATAAAAGGCGAGTGCGCCTAGTAATATGATATTTGTAACGTCTAATATGTCTTATTTTCTCTTATTTTGTCTAATATATTGGGTAATACTGAGTGTAATGGTGACTAAAGGGTGTTATTTCATGTCTAGAGGGCTCTAATAATGTTAAAAAAAATGTATTTGGAAGGTCGTAAACAGGTTTTCTATACTCTTAACTGCAAAAATATTCGATTTATAAATAAAGAATTCTACTTCGCGAAAATTCATTTATCACGGTACAGTCTGGAACGGATTAACCGTGAAAAACGAGGGTTCACTGTACAGCAAATATTTGACAAAAAGTATATTTCCAGAAGTTTTAACAGATTGTTGCAATGGTATTGTTACACCTTGCCATATAAAAGTGTGCAAAGAAACACGCTTCTGTGTTACTGATTGTGATGGTTTGCTGTGTGTTGGTGACTGTTTCAAAACATGTCACATGAAGGATGTGTACTAAATCTGCATTAGTACAGCAGTGGACACTAGAGTACACATACCCTCCTTACTGTATTTATGTTGCTGTTTAGTACATGTTGCCATCTTTTATACTGTGAGTGTAATGACATGTTGCACAACACATTTATCATTTGCATCACTACATACAGTATGACTTGAAAATGGCCATGTCCATAAAAATAAGCACAAAAGAGACTTTTAAAAACAGCACATATAATAAAATTAATAAAAAATGCATTCCTGGCAATAATTAAATGTAACTAAAAAATTATCTTCCTCATGACAGGAATCTTGGATATGTTTGGATTGTGGGCAAATTGCAGACAATGTGACATGCTAGGCAAGCATGGGGGTACTGCAGGAGAACTTCAACCCATTACGTTTTATGTGGTGGCACCTGCACATATCTTACCATTTTTAGGGCAACAGACTGCCATTTTTTAGTCATTTTCAGCATTTTGTTATTGTGTTGTGTATATGCTGCACTGTTGTCATGAGGAGCCTCACAAAATGTATTTTGCACCACGTCATGGATACTTAGCTTTACAATCCTACGTGAGGCTTGGCAGAGTCCGAGATGCTTGATTTTATGGACAGCACACAATTTCGAGTCTTGATTCTGGCAGCATTTCTTTTTATTACATAGGTTCAAGTCAAGGTTTTCGTGAATGCTTGCCTTCAGGTCATAGTGTGATGTTGACTCCAAATTTTATTGCAATTCCTTCACAGGTAAATTAATGGAATTATTAAGGAAAGATTGAGCAATACATGGCAAGAACAGGAGTTTTGCTAACATGCTAGAATTCTATGAAGAAGCAACAAAAGGATAGGATCTAAGTGGAGCATATGATATTTATTTGGTCTTTCAGAAAGCAATTGATAAAGTGCCACATGAGATGCTGGGCATCAAACGAAAAGAAGTGGGAGTTCAGGGTGTTGTTTATAGGTGGATGCAAATTGGCTCAGACACAGGAAACAGAAGGTGATGGCGTGACAAAATTTATTAGAATTGGCTGATGTTAAGAGTGGTGTTCCACAAGGATCAATGCTGGAGCAGCTTCTATTTTTAATATATACTAGGGGGCTTCTCTCGCCCACCCCCGGGTTTGGTTTACTGGATATAAAGTTTAAAGAGATTATTTATTTGCTTTTTTCATGGAAATTGTTACGTATGCATTTTTTTCACTTACTTGTCATTTATTTCCGACCCCGGGCGTGGTTAAATCTTTCTCGCAGGATGTATAACGCTGCTCATGTTGTGAAGGGCGGGGTGGCTGAACATACGCTTAGGAGATGCCATTGAATTATCTGCTGTCTTTCTGCTGCTGCTAATGGAGAGCTGCTTTTTCTGCTTGTCATGCTGCACGTCGATCACTTAAAACCCTGTACAGCAGCTGTCCTTTTGCCACTTTGTGTCTCTGCCGCTCACGTTGTGAAGGGGTGCTGAACGCACACTAAGGAGAAGCAGTCAGATCATCTGCTGGCTTCCTGCTGCTGGCAAGCTACGTGTTCTGCTTTTCGCTTGCCGTTGTTTTAAGAGCTGGGAGCACATGATGTCTGTCTGTCAAAAGCATTCCAACAACTGCTTGGTTAGATGTCTGTAAACTTGTTTTAAATATTGTCTTACTGCCTTGTATTGCGTAACGTTAAAGTGTCTCTCTCGGAACGTCAAATTGTCTTCGTGTGACGTTAACGTGTCTCTCACAGGAAGTCAGATTGTCTTCCAAGAAGATGACGTCTCGCCTCCATAGTTTCCCTCCTAAGATTTTTTTTTATAATAGAAAGATATAAATAACAAGTAGGTTAAGTTTGCAGATGATACCAGGATAGTTGGATTGGTAGATAATCTGGAATCCATTGAATCATTACAGAGGAATGTGGATAGCATATAGGGTAGGGCAGATTTGTGGCAGATGAAATTTAATGTCTGTAAATGTAAAGTATTACATGTAGGAAGTAAAAATGTTAGATTTGAATACACAATGTAATGTCTGAAAATCGAAAGTAAATCTTATGAGAAGGAGTTGTAGAGGACTCGACACTGTAAACTGCGAAACTGTGTTCAGAAGCCATTAAGAAGGCTAACAGAATTTTAGGTTATATAGCACAATGTGTGGAGTACAAGTCCAAGGAGGTTATACTCTAGCTTTATAACGCACAAGTGAGGCATCGTCTGGAGTACTGTGTAGAGTTTTGGTCTCCAAGCTACAAAAAGGACAAAGTAGCACTAGAAATTTTCCAGAGAAGAGTTACTAAGTAGATTCCAGGGCTTCATGGGTCAACTTATGAGGAAGGATTGAAAGAGTTGAGCCTTTTCAGTTTAAGCAAAAAAGGATTAAGAGGATACTTGATTGAAGTATTTAAAATAATGAAGACAATTACTACAGTGGATTGAGACTGTTATTTTAAAATGAGTTCATCAAGAACATGGAGACACAGTTGGAAACCTTTTTAAAAAAAATAAATTTCTCACAAACAGGAAGTTTTTCTTTACACAGGGAACCATTGACACATGGAATAACCTTTGAGTCTTGGTAGCAGTTTGATAGCCATGGGTAGTGCATGATAAGTTCAAAACACCTTACTGTTGTGTGTAACTGGGTGAAACGTGAAGATCTGATATTCCTCTTGATTAAATAACAGCAACATTTGCTATGATAGATCTCAGTCTTTTCGATGTGTCCTTTTCTTCCCTTCCTTTGTCTTTTAATATATGCAACCCCTGATCTAACAGTAAACTCCCACCTCCAAAAAGGTCAAGTGCTGTGTTTGGTAATATCCTTGTAGATGCAGTGAGGAAACTCACCTTCTTCAGGTATCTATACTATACAAGATAAAGGTAAGACAACCACAAAACTTATAAACATTGAACAAATACAACTCTCATTTTATGTAGCCCTGCTATAGACCCCATCCCCATTTGTGGACAAAGGTGGCCTGTAGTATGGTTTGATGTTTTGAATAATGTAGTTAACTGGCTCTGTTCGTTTAAGGACTTTTTCTGGTCCTTCCCATTTAAGCACTAGCTTGGCTGAAAATTTACATGCAGCATCAGAGAGTTGGTAGGCTCTAATACAGACTGTTTCCAGCCACTAAGTGCACCTCTCGGCAATAGGCATTGTAACACTTAACTTGTCTGAATTCTGAAACCACCAACCTCTTCTGAATTCTCCATCTTAACTGTCCCAAGTTGTGTATGATTAAGTATGGGCTGGTATCAGGAGAGTGGACCCTTAAGCTAATGCAGCCAGAGCAAGAGTTTCCCTGATAGCTTCATGCACAGCCACTTGTCCCAGTACTGATGATGATCACCCACAAAGGAAGCCATCATGGTCTTTAGGGTCCTGTTCATCCATTCCATCAAGTTGTTTTGGGGATGCTATGATGTTGCTAGCTTTCTTTTTTACTTCCCAGGCAGCTTATAGCTCTTCCAATACATAACTTGTGAACTGTGGACCCAGGTCCAACACCAGGTGCTTCGGGACCCCCCCAGCAAATGAAGTTTTTGTTCTTTAGGGTTGTGACGGTGCGGGTCAACTCCTCGCACCTTCTTGCTTTTTTGGGAAGCCACTTAATCTCTACACTGTCAATAACGTAACCGGATGAACGGAGCTGATGAGGACGAAACACACCAAGCAAGGGGATGGTGAAAAGTGCAAGTAAATAATCCAGTTAAAAAGGTGAATGTGGAGGTTAAAATCCAATAAATAAGTACTGTATTAAAATGAGGTTAAAATTCAGACAAGTATCTTTCAAATTCTCATCCCTGGTGCTTCCCTTTAAAACCGATGCTTCTCTGGGTAACCCTACTTGGACCTCGCAGCATGGTGAGCCATCCACCAACAGGCGCAGACTGACCCATATCTCCGTCGCCCAATCCACAGTATCCCACGGGGAGCTACTGGACCCTGCTCCCGCACCCACCGCTGCCAATCCAACGAGAGGATCCTCCTGAGCATAACGATCATTCGAGCTCCTGGCTGCTCAGCAGGAGTGATCCTTGTTGTCCCTTCCTGAGTGCTGGCCCCATGCTACCTCCTGGGGCATCATTCCCGTCCACCTGCTTCTCTTTGAGCACCACTCACTACCACCATTTCTGTTTTTCTTTCCTTCTTTTTCACACTCTCGTTTCCCTTTTAAACTGTGGACATGGCACACGTGGTAACTAGCAGCTCGAGACGTCAGTTAGGGTCGCAGATGATCCTACACCTGTGCACTAAGTGCAGAGCTGTCCACTCCTGTATCACACACGGGAACCGCTCGCTATGCTGCCACCACCCCTACATAAAGATGCAAGTGTGACAATTATTTCTTTAAAATGCCAAAGAGCCACAGACATCACTTCACCAGAGGGTGCAGCAGATCCTAATGGTCTTTGCTTTGGGCTTTTATGGAGAGTGAACTAGAAGAGACAGAGTCAGTTACTAGTCAGTTTCTCAGCACAGCGGAGAGAAAAGGAGATGACAGTGTTAGTGATAGCGCCACCTCTTGTCCCAGCAGGTTATTACATACCTCAACAGAGACTGTAAGGAGATCCCCTGACGTACATGTGTGGGAAGATAAAATAGCAGCATATTCTTTTTTTTTTTTTTCCCACTCTTAATTGGATTAAGAAGGTTTCCTTATTGAGGCTTAGAGTGTTCCTTTTTTTAGCATTACCTGTAAAAATGCAGATCACGAGTAGCTGAGAAACTTTTAAAGTGTATCAATGTTTTGCAGGGCACTGCATATGAACACTGAAGTCCACTTATTAATTCAAGAAATGGTCTGTTAGAACTCTACTTCTATCTTAATTTCAGCCAGCAGCCCATAGTTTTGTGCCCTGGGACTGAACTGTTGTAACCACACGGTGGTGTTTTTGTGAGGTATGCAAGTCATAGAAGAGAAATCAGAGAGTAAGTGCTGAGCTCACGCTGATCTAAAACGCAGTTGTCTTTTATTCTTTGGAGGGTCAGATTCCTGTTGTTGGGGGTTAAGCTGCTTTTGTAAAAGTGAATGGAGTATTCACCAGCACAATAAGGAAAGCAAGAATTGTGTTCTCCAAAAAGATAAATGAGGAGATGCTAGCTAAGGCCTCCAATGTATCAGTAACACATTTCATTCCTTGACCCTGGGACTGGGGACGTGTGAGGCACTTTATCTTCACTACAGCTGGGACAAGTGGCTGCTTTCATTCTGCAGAGTGGAGAATCTCAAACTCACCAATTTACAACGTATGTCAAGTAGGGTCAAGAGCCACTTTTCATAATGCTGATTACTCCATCATCTTTGAAGAGCTTTAAGCTCTCTGTCTATCTGCTCTGAACAAGGCACAATGCCGGGGAGGGGGACGTATCCTGGGTCTTATGTTTTGAGGAGGCAAAACTCATGAGAAATGGCACATATAATGTAGCAGATAAACACTGCTTCATTAATTAATCAGTCTCATCACAAGATTTGTGGAGTGAGAGTCTATCCTGGTGCCAGCAAATAAACGGGAGGAATCCTTCCAGGGTAGACAGCAGTGTAGGAGATGGATGTGAGAGCTAACAGTGAATAGTATCTTTATTTACAGCTTGGGGTGTTCACACATAAAGCATTGATTTCTAGTGTTGACATGATATACTTTAATAAAGTCATTAACATACAGTGAAGTACTTTAGGTAAGGTGGTGAATTATAAAAGCATGGCTACTAATTTCTGAACTATTAATACAAAATTAGACAGGGTTTTATTATTAATGAATCTCTAAAGTGAACGAATTTTCAGAAGGGTAATCTTTATATATAATGTTCATATTGTCACGCCTTAGCACCAGACAGTCACCTTCCAAATTCCTCCCAGGTATGTGGTATCACCCCTGACTGAAAGGGGGCATTCCCGCTGTCTTGTTTTCTTCATTCTTAGTGCAGAGAAACTGCCCAGTGAGGGCAACTGACTCAGCCCCTTCTGGCCCCTGGTGAATAAAAAAAAACGACCACCGGGAAGGAGGTGTCACTTCTTACTCAAGAGACCAGAGCAAAGGAGCTCCGCAATCACCTGACGATGGAGCAGAGCAGTCGTAGTTGTTCTAGCCATTTTGTTTTGTTTCATTTTCACATCAATGTATATTTGTTTTTGTCTGGCACTTTAATTTGCACACACGTGTGCATGGGAGATGGTTTATGGGTTCAAATAGTGTTGTTTCTCAATTGGACTAGGGGTTGGCGCTGTTGCCTGATACTTTCTCCTGTGTTTCCTCTGTGGAAAAGCCTAAAACTGTGCCTCTCAATGACAACAACAACAACCTTTATTTATATAGCACATTTTCATACAAATAATGTAGCTCAAAGTGCTTTACATGATGAAAAAAAAAGACAAAAAATTAAAATAAGAGAACACTAATTAACATAGAATAAAAGATTAAACTAAAATGAAGTTATAGGAAAGCCATGTTAAAGTAATGTTTTTTAAAGTGCTCCATCATATTAGCCTGGTGAATTCCTATTGGCTGGCTATTTCATATTTTAGGTGCATAACAGCAGAAGGCCGCCTCACCACTTCTTTTAAGTTTAGCTCTTGGAATTCTAAGCAGACACTCATTTGAAGATCTAAAGTTTATGATTTGGAGTGTAAGGTGTAAGACATTCCGAAATATAAGGTGGAGTGAGATTATTTAAGGCTTTGTAAAGCATAAGCAGTATTTTAAAGTCAATTCTGAATGACACAGGTAACCAGTGTAGTGACATCAAAACTGGAGAGATGTGCTTGGATTTTCTTTTCCTAGTTAGGATTCTAGCAGCTGCATTCTGCACAAGTTGCAATCGATTGATGTCTTTTTTGGGTCCCATGCCCGGCCAGGACGCCTCTGCTGCATATGTTCCGGGGGGGGCACCATGGGCAGCTCAATACCTACCCCGGGACGCTTGGTGGCAGCCTTCCTGGCCGATGTTCATTCCCCAGTCTCCCGCATGGCTCCACAGCCTGGGTGGGAGCTGGAGTGGCCGCTAGGGGGTGCTGCAGAGATCCGAGAACCCAGCTGGACAAGCACCTGGATCACTTCCGGGTGGGCTATAAAACAGGCCAGCCTCCACCACTAAAGGTCTGGAACCGGGAGGAAGAGGACGAGGTTGCCTGGGAGGAGTGGTGGTGCAAGGTGGAAGAGTTGTTGCTATTGTTGTTTTAGTGCTTTTCAGACTTTGTATTGCCTGTGGATCACGGGGAAGACGTGCGCCCACGGGTGAAGAAAAATAAAAAGCCTGTGTGACTTTTACACGTGCCTCTGCGTAGTCTGTGCCAGGTCGGGCGCTATATAGCGTCTTTCACAATAGTCACCCCTTGCTCTTTGCAGTTACTCTTTTGGACAGATTAGCCTGAAATGAATGAATAATAATTTTCTCCATTTCCATTTTTGCATTCTATGCTTTAATACCATTACAAGAAAAAAGTAAAAGTTGCAAAAATTTTGCTTCTGGTGCTACAGAGCCAGTGTCTTAGATATGATAAAGCTGTAGTGACAATGGAAAAGGTCCTCAAATTCTAAACCGAAGATCTAATAAGTAAACAAATCAGTCGGAAAATGACTTGAGTCCCCAACTCCTTTTCCACACCTGCTTACTCCGGTGCATTGTCACCTGGAGTCTGAACTTCTCCCAACAGCATTGGTAACAAGTGAGAAACAACCCTGGATGGCACATGAGTCTGTGGAATCACAGATTCGCCTAGTGCACACTTCTTTGGGTGTCATGCATGCACGTTGGAGGAACAAATTCTGGGCTGGACTAAGTATGTAATACCACTCCCAGACAGGAGGGGGTGCTTTCACTAATGGTATTATCTACTTTGTCTCCCACAGTGCTGAGAAGACACCCAATGATGGCAACTGAACCAAGAAATTCCACTCTTTCTAGTCCAGATGGTATAAAACCAGGTATCCTTGAAAGTGACAGTGGCAGCCAAGGGTTCAGAGCTCTGCCAAAAGCTAGACCCTATAACTGATAAGCCCTAACGAGGCATTTAATCAAGTGATTATCTGTACTTTTGGTTTTGAAGCGCCAAAGAGTGCCTGTTTATTTTTGTTCTCTCTTGACACCCAAACATTCTGTGGGACTCATTCTCTTTTGTCACTCGACTACATGGGATGTTAAGCTAAACTGGAATGCCTGGAGAAAACCCCTTTCAGATAAAATGAAAACAAACAAACTCCACATCGCGTCCTGGGATTTGAACCATGATGTGTAGAGTGTAAAAGGCAACGCAAGTCATTATGCAACAGTCTGCATTACTGGTGAGATGTTGGTTTGATTTTTACAAAGTTTAATCAAGTATGTTTGTGACTTTTAATTAAGTATTCCTTTGAGTTTTTACATAAGACTTTTATTAAGCCCACCTAAGGTATACATTTATCATTTTATTTAGACATTTGTTAAGTGAGCATACTTTATACGGTTTTAAAGGGTGATGCTAGCCACTGAACCACAGTGTATTATTGGTAATTTGTTGGTAACCCTTCATGAAAAAATGAAGAACCCACAATCGTCTCTGAAATAACTTGAAAATGAAGAAAGTAATTGGCACCCATCATTGTTTATTCCATATTAAACAAAATTCAGATTTTGCTTTAAAGAATTAAATCAACAGAATATTTCAAATAATAACACAAATGGAACCCCTAACCCAACGTTTCTCAACTTTAAGTATTTGCGACCCGAGTTTTCATAACAGTTTTAATCGCGCCCCCCTAACGTTATTTTATAAGGAGCCCACTAATACCAATTTGTTCTTTTTTAATTAATGATATATGGTAGATGCATATTTTATTATACCTACTTAACTTTTATCGACATTTATCTAACTCTATATTTATTTTTCTAGTATCAGAATGTAGTTTAAGTTCATTTGTTTTGGTTTCAATAGATGTATTTTTCATATTTTTGATTCTTGTTTTCTTTTTTTCACATCTTTGTGTCCCCCTTTTTGTTACTTCACGCCCCCCCCCTAGGGGGGACCGACCCACAGTTTGAGAACCACCGCCCTAACCTAAGATTTTGTTGCACAACCTTTAGAGGCCATCACTGCAAACAAGCGATTCCTGGAGCTCTCATTGAGATTTCTGCACCTGCCCACAGGTAGTTTGGCCCACTTTTCATGAACACACTGCTCCAGCGGTGTCATCTTTGAAGGGCGCCTTCTCGTGACTGCACGTTTCTGTTCTTTCCATAGATGTTAGGGTTCAAATGACGGCTCATAGAAGACCCCTTTAGAATAATCCAATGTTTCGTTCTTAGCCATTAATGGGTGCTTTTAGCTGTGTGTTTTGGGACACTATTCTTTTGGAAGATCCATGAGCTGTGTCTAAGACAGAGCTTTCTGACACTTGGTAGTACGTTTCACTCCAGAATGTCTGGATAGTCTTGAGATTTCATTGTTCCAAAACATCACCAAGCCTCCTCCATGTTTTATAGTAAGTATGGTATTCTTTTCTTTCAAAGCTTCATTTTCTTATCTGTGGATATACTGTACAGTGTAGCTGATTTGACTTGCCAAAAGCTCCAGTTTCATCTCATCTATCCAGAGGACATTCTCCCAGACGCATTTGGCTTATATGCAATTTAGCCAATTCCAGTTTGGTATTTTTATGTGGAGTCCTCTTGGGTCTTTCTTCTTCCATTGAGTCCATTGTCACTCAGAACTTGACAGATGGTGCAATCAAACACTAATAGACCTTGACCATAGAGTAAAGCTTGTTCTTGGCTTTTTGTTTAGTATTCTCGCTATCCCTTTGCCCTTTCTGGGGTTGATTTTCCTCTGGTGGCCACATCCGGAGAGGATGGCTGCAGTCCCGTGGAACTTAAACGTCTTAATAATATTTGCTACTGTTGTCACATCAAGTTGCTTGGATATGGTCTTACAACCTTTGCCTTTAACATTCTTATCTATAATTTTCTTTCTGATCTCCTCAGACAACTCTCTTTGATATGATGTAGTGCAGAATTCACAGCCGACTCAATGATTGCAAGTTGCCCAGGCCCTGAGGCAAAAAAGCAACCCAAACCATAACATTTCCATTCCCATGGTTGACAGTTGAGGGTCTTCTCCTGAAATGTTGTCTTTGGTTTGCACCAAACATGCGTGCTGTAACTGTGGCCAAACCTCTCTGTCTTTGATCCATCTGTCTAGAGCACACTGCTCCAAAGGCCTATATGTTCAATGGCACACTGTAGTCTTCTTCTAATGTTGTTTTTGGACAGCAAAGGCTTTTTCCTGACACACTTTGGATGCATGAATATGACACCATCTTTTGCATGAGTTACCAGCAGATTCCAAGATGAAATTTTGATGTTCTTGGTGACTTCTTTTAGTTTCAAATGGGCAGCACTTGGACTGAATTTGCTGTGCTGGACAGTCCTGGGCAAATCAGCTGACATTTGAAATTTACACCACTTGCAGAAGATTATCCTTAGAGTGGAATAATTGATTCCAAATAATGTTTTTAAATCCCTTGCCAGACTCATAGGTAATCCACAATCCTCTTTGTGAGGGCCTTAGAAGGCTCTTTTGATCTTGGCATGATGTCACCACACACATCAGCAGCACAGAGAACACCAGACCCTCCATATCTGTGATTTAAATAAGACAGTCAGGTCCACCTGCAGACGTCCCAAGGAGGTTCTAATCATTCATCATTTATGGATTTGAAGTGGTGATAAATGTAGGGATGGACTTACTTTTTCCATGTGTCGATTGTTCATTTGAGTTCATTTTGGTTCAGATGTGTGCCTCATTTGTTCAAGTATTTCACCTTTATCTGAAGGCACTGTTTGCATAAAGATGTTTGTCTATTGAAGTCGATGATTTCCATGGGGGTGCACTTACTTTTTCACACAACTGTGGATGGCAATTAATAACAGAGTGACCGAGTTCTAAAAATTTAAAGACATGTTTTGTTTTTATATTGACACTGATCACACCAATCACATCTTGTTAAAACGGTACACTGCATAGAAATAGAAAATTGCAGAATTTTACTAAAGTGGACTGAAATGAAGCACAATACCAATTGAGATTAAATAAGCTCAGTTCCCAAACTTTTCTTCAAGTTTCATTTTATTTCTTTTGTTTTTTGTAATATACGTACCTCTTATACCCCAACGGCTTTGTTTTCAGACACCGTCACACAAGTGGACACAAAGAACTTTTGCTTCATGCTGAAATCTGTTAAATATGAATGTGATAATGAATAAAATATGAGATCATGAGATGATCACTGTGTAGCCCTGAACTCTGAACGTATAATGGAAGTTGCATTTGCTCCAGAGATGTGAATGAAGACTGAATCAGAGATGAGATATTAATCATAATTAGAAGGAGTATGACAGGTCTAGGGTAACACATTCTACTGGCTCCTTAACAAGCAGCTAGAGCACGCCTTCATAATGAACTGCTTAATTCATTAATTTGCTCATTACAGAATGGTCTACTATAACAAGTTTAATAAAAAAGTTAGTATAATATTGTATTCTATGGCCAGGGCTGTAAATTTAGCCCTGATTGGTAATACTGTTATAAAAATGATCTAAATTGTTCAAAACACATAATTACATTGATATATTCATCATTTAATTCCCCCGGCTTAAGGACTCACAGGCTTGCATATTACTTAAGTGTGCCCTTCAACTTCATGTTTATTGAGTTTTGGCCTTTGCGAAAAAACAGGCGAAAGCCACATGCTTTTTTTTTTTTTGTCTGACACTTTCTTTAACAAAATGATCTGAAGTGAATCTCGTAAAACAATGAGAATGCTTAATTATATCTATTTAGTAATAGCAGTGCATAACAAAGGAAAAGAAAAGGAAAAACAGATAATAAAAATATATTGCTGAAATAAGCTCTGACAAGCACAACTTGGATCAAGTGGATCTTAAAACAGTTGGATGGATGGACAGTTAAGAAATATCAAACCCCTGGAAAAATAAAGCCACTTGTTCATGACTTACATCTCGAATGTTCTGACAGTGGAATAGTAAAATTACTTTTCTGACCTCCAAAGAGGTTTCGGAGGGTAAGTAGGACCATTAAATACTTCTATCCATCCTGCTGTTTCCAAACATACTTAGCAATTTGAAGGCCATGGGAGTCCAGTGCCTATCCTGGCAAAGGTGGGTGTAAGGCAGATATTTAATTCTGGATGAGATATTGGGAAAGCTTAGCTATTTAGCTAAACATATGGGCTTGATGGACTGAATGGTTGCCTCTCGTTTTGAAATTTCTTATGTTTTTACCCCGGCGGCATCAAGTTTTAGGGCACTGTCATTCACACACTCACACCAGCTAATTGGTGATCAAAACAATTTGAGTATAATTTATTAAGAGACATATCTGTCAAACCATCCCTCCATCTTCCAAACCTGCTTATCCAGAGTAGGGTCACAGGGCTCTTGGAGCCTATCCCAGCAGTCATTGGCACAAGGAATGATTCCCTTACAACATAATGCCCTTTAACATTAATACAAAACCATTCTATGCCACTCTGATAAAATGTGCTGTCTTGCTAGTGCAACCACTTGTCTGCTGTTGACTTCATGTCATCACCAAAGGCAAAGTGCATTCCTTTGAAGTAGCCCTTGAGTAGTTAGTTCATACTTTTCTTTTTAGTCGGCTAGATTACTGTAACACACTTCTCTAAGGATTACCCAAAAAATACATCAATCGATTGCAACTCATGCAGAATGCAGCTTCTAGAATCTTAACTTGGAAAAGAAAATCTGAGCACATCTCTCCAGTTTTGATGTCACTACATTGGTTACCTGTGCCATTTAGAATTGACTTTAAAATCCTGCTTATGGTTTACAAAGCCCTAAATAATCCTGCTCCATCCTATATTTCAGAATGTCTTACACCTTATACCCCAAACCCTAACCTTAGATCTTCAAATGAGTGTCTGCTTAGAATTTCAAGAGCTAAACTTAAAAGAAGTGGTGAGGCGGCCTTCTGCTGTTATGCACCTAAAATATGAAATAGCCAGCCAATAGGAATTCACCAGGCTAATACGATGGAGCTTTTTAAAAAAACTGCTAAAAACACATTACTTTAACATGGCTTTCTCATATCTTCATTTTAGTTTAATCCTGATACTCTGTATATTCATTTCATTATCTTTATCATTCATGGTGGCTCCGAAATCCACACTAACCCCTACTTTCTCTTCTGTTCTTTTTCTGGTTTTCTGTGGTGGCGATCTGTGCCACCACCACCCGATTAAAGCACCGTGATGTCCCTAGATTGTTGAATTGAAGGCCAGAAGTCCACATGACCGTCATCATCAAGTTATTTAATGTGAAGACTGAAAACCATGAAGACTGATTGAGATCATTGATGTTAGGTAGAATGCCTAGAGGGGGCTGGGTGGTCTCGTGTTTTGTTTTTTTCTCTAGTCGTCTGTTTTTGTTTTTTTTCTGTCCTACCTGGCCATTGGACCTGTCTTTTATGCTATGTTAATTAGCATTGTCTAATTTTATTTTTATATTTTGTCTTTTTCTCTTCATCATGTAAAGCACTTTGAACTGCATCATTTGTATGAAAATGTGCTATATAAATGAATGTTATTGTTGTTGTTGAGACCAAGGATGTGATGGTAGTCACTTGCAGAACAGGGTTGGTACGACATTTCTTCATACCCACAGATTCACAGATCAGCTTTTGGAGCCCACACAGTTGGTTCACAACACAGAACAGAGATGGTTGCCAGCTTTCCATACTGCTTTTCCCAAAGAGATTGCTGCAAATGCCCAAGCACAAGTCAGCATAAAAACAACTGTTTATGTGAACATTTAAATCACATAATTAATCTGAGCTATACTCTCAACATCTTAAAAAATTATACACATGATCTCGCCAACTGTGGCATTGTCCTTGAATTTCACCAGCGTTGGAAAATGATCATGCTTCCATGGTTTTGGTTGTTGTTTGCACTCTGGATCATAGCTATGTGTCTCTGATTATGAAACACTTCTTAAGTTTCTTCAGGTTGGATTTCATTGTAGCTTGACATCCTCTTAGGAGAATTGGTTGAGGTTATGCTTTCTTTCAGGAGTCAACATTTTTGGAACCCAGAATGCACAGACAATGTTCACGTTTACTGTATTTGTTCATAAAGAATGGGTTCAAGTGATTGATCACTTATCCCTTTACACACACTGATTCTCCATTATGATTCACCATGTGATAGCAACATTTTCGTCTATCATTGATACTGACACTTGGACCATCTTTGAGAAATGCTCTACCAAGAGGAAATTCCACCAACCGTCTCTTGGCTGTGGCCTACAAAAGGGACAGGTCCTGCCACATATTGATTAGGTGAGAATGAAACTTTGAAGATGTACCCTCCTCTCTAGCATTAGCAGTTCAGGATTGCACAGAACTTAGTTTTGCATTTTTCTGTATTTGTGTTGCCTGAAACAAGAAACATCTACTATATAATAAAATGCTGTTGTCTGTCTCTCTAAGCAATCTGATTGGTCAATTTAGCTTTGGTTTGTCAGTGGCGAGGATGATGACATGCTATTTAATTGGTGTGAAGTTTTATTTTTATGAACAAATGGAGCATTTCAATGACAACAAAGTGAAGAAATTAAAGAGTGACATCGGGTCACTAAATACTAATGAGGCACAACCCAAGTCCTGTTCAAAGATGGGAAGTTTTCGCAAGAACATGAATGATGTCTTCACAGCAGAAAATAGGTGCCCATCTACCACTGATGATAGTCAAAAAGAAGACAGAAGGTGAGCAAGGTGTCTCAAAATGACAGAGTCCGAGAAGCAGGCTTTACAGGAATGTGATCGAGAGAGGTGTGCTGGGCGAGAGAGGTTGAGACACACAAGGATACCAAGGAAAGGCATTGGAGGAATGCTGGTGGTACAAGTAGGATAACAGAGGTTGAGACATGCAAAGATAATGAGGTAAAATGCTGTTTTTCAATTTATTCTATAACCTGTTGTAAAATAAAAAGGGTAAACACAGAAAACGGTGTGGGGTAGCCACACCATATAATTGTCAGTATTGGAAAAATTGAGCAATTAAATCACAATAGGTCTTTACAGATGTGAGTCCAAAACAGAACTGAGATACATAATGAAAACATGACCACTATACACAGTGGACCCTTGACTTACGAACTCAATTCGTTTGCGAGGACTGGTTGTAACTCAAGTTGGTTGTAAGTCAAGACTATTTTTCCCATAAGAAATAATGGAAATACCTATAATGCGCCCCGAACCTCCCACAGCAACACTTACTCAACCTTTTCATAATTAAAAAGGGTTGTATAATGTGCATAATTTACCAAAACACCAATAATTTTTCTAATGTACTTTCCAAAAAGTTATAAAAAGTGCCTAGCCTACCTTGAAACAACAATTTCACACTGTGCTCAGCATTTAATTTGACATCTTTGGGATGCAGGAAGGGAGGAGGAGGAGAATGAAACGGAAGGTGGCTATTGTTTAGAAGGAGCCTCCTTATGCAAATATTTTCTTTGTAAAATTGTCGTGATGGTGGATTTCGACATGCTGTACATATTAGCGAGATCGGTCACACGAACACCACTCTCATATTCCCGCACGATTTCTTTCTTCGTTTCGATTGTGATCGCTGTTTCTCAAGTTAATGACAGTAATCGAGCACTCAGTTCAAAGCTGACTGTGTTGTGAACTGCTGTAATAATACACTCCAAAGCAAGCCGGTGCTGACTCAGCCTGATGACAACATCATATGCCGCGCCAGCCCGATAGCTAACATCCCTTAACAATCGCTTTCTTTACCTTTGTTACCTTCTCTTCCTTCCTTAGCAATTATGCGTCTTGCTTCCCATGGTCTTAGTGAATTATATATATAGATAAATCACTGCACTGACCGAAATTACGTCCACAAACACATGTATCTGGGCTCCGACTGACGCTTACGAACACTCTCGGCTGTTTGTTTGCAATCGCACAAGCGGATACACGTGACCACATTCGGGTCGTAACGCAGGATGTTGGTCGTAATTCAAAACAAAAATTTTGGTCGTAAATCAAGTTGTTTGCATGTCCGGCCGGTCGTATATCAAGGGTCGACTGTAGTTGGATGACAGGAAGAGGTGTGTTCACAGGGACTTGAACTGGAAGTGATGCAAGTTTGGAGGCAGGGTCGGCAGGACCGGAAGCAGAAGTGGTGTCTCTAAGAGGCAGGCTCTTCTGTTGGTCTGCAGAGGGAATGAGGGGAAAGATTTAGAGCACAGCGCCAACCCCTGGTCCAGGGGAGAAACACAATTATTGAAGCCCTTAAACTGACTCCCATGCACACGTGTGTGACACTGAATTTGACAGGTAACCATAGCTAAGTTCTCAATTAACCACAAATACTAGACACTTACAGTTCAGATATTTTTGTATGCATCTGGTAACTTTTGTCCACTTATAAATCTAGCACTGTAGAATACGTCTTTTAACTTCAGGCTCAAAATGTTTTTGATCACTCCTTGTACAGTAACCATGTTGTATGTCATTGATGAAGACATTTTTAATAAAAGAGATATGAAGGGCTGTCTTTGACAATATTTATTATCAGCAAACTTCATCAGACTAGAATGTTGTCAAGAGCTAAACACCAACTCTGTTCACATAAATTGACAGTTGAGGATGGAGGGCTGCTGCACGAGAATTCTTCACAAACATTAATTTAAAAAAATAGACAGTGCTGCAGTTTTTCCAGGGCACCATTCCAGACTTTTCTTTTCTGTCCTTTCTTTCTCTCTTTATTTTTCTTGAACTGTTTTGTTAATTTTGTTAACAAGTTTTTTTGGTTTCATTTCCTTCTTTACTAAAGTAATTGTTCTTCATTACAATTTCTGGCTTTCATGGTTCATTTTATAATCTTTCTGTTTTGGTTTTGTAAATGTTTAAATCTTGTTTTTTTCTCTTCTTTTTCCTTGTTGATGTGCTATCAGAGGCTCTGTTTAAGGGCTACGCAGGGCCCAGGCAGCTGCTGACGTATTGAGAAAGATTCTTGGTGCTCTTTGCTCATTTTTTGATCTTATCAGGTTGGTTTTGCTATGTGGATTTTTATCTTTTTGTGTTTTGGGCTATTTAGGTTTTTTGGCTCTTTTGAATATTTTGGATTTAGGCCATTAGCTTAAATACTTAACTTTTCTGAATATTTCGTTTTTTTTTTAGTTTTGGGCCTTATTTCCTTGTGGATTACTTCAGAAGTACTTGGCCTTTGTCTGCTGTATAGTTTTAGATCGCCAGCCTTTGTATATTTATTTAGATTACTTGGCAGTTCTTCTTTGTATCTTGTGATTACTTTGCCCCATTCTCATTTAAATATTTTAGATTACTTGACAAGTTCTTTGTGCATTTTTGGATTACTTTCCCTACATATCAGTTATTATTTTAATTATGATCATTACTAACTGAATTAAATTAATAACTATTTAAGATATCAATATTTCCCTTTTTCTCTCATTCTTTGTACCAGGAAATCATGGTAGTGTTCTGATCAGCTGTTTTATATATTTTTTTCCATGGTCTTTTAAGTTTTATGTGTAAACTGAACCCACAAAATTTTTTTCTAACATTTATTATTTTATTTTTTGTTAGTTTTAATGATGTTAAGAATTAGTCACATTTGGTAAGTTATTATTGATGGCTGCTTTTGAGTTTTTATGTAGGAACAACTGGAAGTACTTGGCATTAAACAACATTCTTGTCGCAGTAAAAAAAAGTCAGAGTCATTTACTTCCTGGTTGTCCAGGATTGTAGATTTTACTAAACTCTCTAGTGCTTGTTTCTTTGATTCTTGTAAACAGTCTGGTTAATGAATCTGTACTGTGCTTCTGATTTTACCATCTTCTGACTCTAAAGTTTCAACTTTTAGCCAGTTTATTATTTATAATTCTCCTGATTCCTTATTTCAAATTAACATGGCCTTGCTTATTGCAAGCAGTAAAAATTCAGTGTCTGTCTTTAAAATTGATTAATATCAGAAAACTATATCAGATAATCATATTCTAATGTTTATGACGCTAATTTTGCTGATTGCTTAGGCACAACTCTCACATAAGTCAATGTTTAACAACGAATGTCTTTTTCATAGTTCACACATCTTCTCTTCTTCTTCTTCTTCTTCTTTCGGCTGCTCCCGTTAGGGGTTGTCACAGCGGATCATCTTCTTCCATATCTTTCTGTCCTCTGCATCTTGTTCTGTTACATCCATCACCTGCATGTCTTCTCTCACCAAATCCATAAACCTTTTATTAGGCCTTCCACTTTTCATCTTACCTGGCAGTTCTATCCTTAACATCCTACTCCCAATATACCCAGCATCTTTCCTCTGCACATGTCCAAACCAACGCAATCTCACCTCTCTGACTTTGTCTCGAACCATCCAACTTGAGCAGATCCTCTAATGTACTCATTTCTAATCCTAACCATCCTCGTCACACCCAATGCAAATCTTAGCATCTTTAACTCTGTCACCTCCAGCTCTGTCTCCTGCTTTCTGGTCAGTGCCACCATCTCCAGCCCATATAATATAGCTGGTCTCACTACCGTCCTGTAGACCTTCCCTTTCACTCTTGCTGATACCCATCTGTCACAAATTACTCCTGACACTCTTCTCCACCCATTCCACCCGGCCAGCACTCTCTTTTTCATCCCTCTTCAACTATCCCAAATACTCTGTACTGTTGATCCCAAGGATTTAAACTCCTCCACCTTCGCCAACTCTACTCCCTGCTTCCTCACCATTCCACTGAACTCCCTCTCATTTACACACATACAATACCACAACTCCTCTCAAGGTACCCCGTCATATGCATTCTCCAGGTCCACAAAGACGCAATGCAACTCCTTCTGGCCTTCTCTAAACTTTTCCATCAACATTCTCAGAGCAAACATTGCATCTGTGATGCTCTTTCTTGGCATGAAACCATACTGCTGCTCACTAATCATCACCTCACCTCTTAACATAGCTTCCACTACTCTTTCCCATAACTTCATGCTGTGGCTTATCAATTTTATTCTTAAATATCAGCACCAGTACACTTCTTCTCCAATCCTCAGGCATCCTCTCACTTTCCAAGATTCCATTAAACAATCTGGTTAAAAACGCCACTGCCATCTCTCCTAAACACCTCCATGCTTCCACAGTATGTCATCTGGACCAATGGCCTTTCCATTTTTCATCCTCTTCATAGCTGTCCTTACTTCCTCCTTGCTAATCCGTTGCACTTCCTGATTCACTATCTCCATATCATCCAACCTCTTCTCTCTCTCATTCTCTTCAATCATCAGCCTCTCAAAGTACTCTTTCCATCTGCTCAACACACTCTCCTTGCTTCTGAGTAAGTTTCCATCTTTTTTCTTTATCACCCTACCCTGCTGCACATCTTTCCCAGATCGGTCCCTTGGTCTAAACAATCGGTACAGGTCATTTTCTCCCTCCTTAGAGTCCAATGTCTCATACAATTCATAATACACCTTTTCTTTAGCCTTCGCCACCTCTCACTTCACCTTGCTCCTTATCTCCTTGTACTCTTGTCTACTTTCTGCATCTTCCTCCACTCTTATATGTAACCCTATGTTCCTCCTTCTTCTTAAAATATGTATTCACCACAGCCATGTCTATCCTTTTGGCAAAATCCACTATCCTCTGACCTTCTTCATTCCTATCCTTGACACCGTACCTACCCATCACCTCCTCGTCTCCACTGTTCCCTTCACCAACATGATCATTGAAATCTGCTCCAATCACCACTTTCTGTCCCTTGGGTACACTGTTCATCACTTCATCCAACTCACTCCAAAAATCTTCTTTCTCACCCATTGCACACCCAGCTTGCGGTGCATATGTACTAACAACATTCATCATCACACCTCCAATTTCCAGCTTCATAATCATTACTCTGCCTGACACTGTTTTCACCTCCAAAACACTCTTGACATACTGTTCCTTCAGAATAACTCCTACCCCATTTCTCCTCCTATCCACACCGTGATAGAACAATTCGACTCCACCTCCAATCCACCTGGCCTTACTCCCCTTCCATTTAGTCTCTTGCACACACAATATATCAACCTTCCTTCTCTCCATCATATCTGCTAACTCTCTCCCCTTAACAGTCGTACTCCCAACATTCAAAGTTCCTACCCTCAGTTCCACTCTCTTTACTTTCCTCCTCTCCTCCTGCCTCCGGACATGTCTGCCCCCTCTTCTTCTCCTTCTTCTTCTTTGGCCAACAGTAGCCCAATTTCCACCATCACCCTGTTGGCTTACAGTACTGGAGGCAGTCGTTGTTAACCCGGGGCTTGACCAATCCGGTATGGAGATTTCTATTGTTGTCCACATATTGATTTGGCAAAATTTTACACCAGATGCCCTTCCTGATGTTACCCTCCCCATTTATCTGGGCTTGGGACCGGCACGAAGAAACACACTGGTTTGTGCACCCCCTGTGACTGGGTTAGTTCACACATCTTCTGCAAGAGAAAAATGTTAACAATTGCATCTTTGACACTACTAGATACAAGAAAACTAATAGATTAAAATATTCTGAACAGCCTGACTTCAGGCTATTCTCAGATACAAGGTGTTTGCACAAATGTTGGGATTCTCAAAATGGCTATAAATGTCACAAATCTACTGCATTATTAGCAATTATAAATAAATTAATCCATTTTTAAACTCTGCTATGTTGTCTAATGAGAACTTTCTTCTCAATTTATTGTATTTATGATTCTGATTCATTTCAAGCATATAACTTAAAAGCACAGTAAAAAAAAAGGGCATGATCTGGTGTCAGGAGTGGACATGCTGTATCCATGAGGGCTTTGGGAGCTGCAAGCTATCAGTTTTAATAAATGGCACAAAGATTTGTCCGCATTTCCTTCGCTAACCACTTCACCACTCCAGTGTGCTGTTTCTTACAGATGACTGGTGATCCTTGTTGCATGTCGTCATGTTATTTTTACAGAGAAAGAAGCTTTTCACCTGAAACTTTAATTTTTTCTGCGAACTCCCTCTTGCCCTCACATAAGTCCTCAAAAGTTCTAAGAATCTGCTGACTATGTTCACCTAAATACTAACAATAATCGCTAAACACAGTAAACTCCCAGGTCATTTATAAGTATAAAAGCAGTCTAGTCTGCATTGACTCTTCAGTTAATTAAATGGAATGAGAATTGATTGAACCATGTAGCACTGGGCTGAGTGCACATGTTGTTGGTCCGCATGGCTGTTACCTTAATAAAAATGCTTGCGTATAATTTTATCTATTATAACAGAAATGTGGATTGAAGAACCCAAAAAAGGAGATTATACCTGTGGTAGCTTCTATAGTGTTTTGAAGCTGTAGGTTGGAGATATTATATAAACTATGGAACTTGAAAATCAGTAGATACTTAATGTCAGATTTTAAAGATTATTGAGGATCTAAATGATGAAGAGGAGCAGATGTTTTACAGAACATGGGTGTAAGAATGGTTTATGATGAAAATCATTTATTGGATTCCATCAGAATTCATACACATATGTATGGTTGTGGTTTTTTTTAAATTTTTGCAGTATTTTTTCACTTTGTAGATTTTATTACAGCTTCTATTCAACTAAATTCAATAGCAAATTATGCTTCAGACCTTGTAATCTAAATCTTTCATAGCCCTTTAGTTTTTTGTTGATGTCAAATTAAAATGAACAAATTTCACTTATTTGACTAGACTAAACTGCAACTCAGCTATAAAGTTTTGTTTCTCAAACTGGTGTGGCCAGTACAGGGTTCCCCAGCTCCCCAAGCACCTGACATAGACAGATACAGACACAAGTCCAACAGACACTAAGGCTTTATTGTGGGAAACTCTTCTCCCAAGCATTTCCCATGCACAACCACAATTATAAATAAAGCACAAAATAGCCCATAGCAACACTTTGTCTTCCTCTCTGTTTCTTTCTTTTGGTCGCTGCCTCTTCCACTCTTCCCAGCAAGCTTCATCCTCCTTCCATCCAACTGTGTCTCTGGAGCTGAGGCAATGGCTTATTTTATGCAGCACCTGTGAGTACATCCAGTGTCTTGTAAGCGAGGTAGGAGCCTGACAAAGTAGGGCTCCCCAGACCCTGCAGTGCCTCCTGGCAGCAGCCTCGGAACCCAACAGGGCTGAGTCAACAAACTCCAATTCCCAGTGTGCCCTGTGGGAATCTGCAGTGCCATAGCAACTCCGGAGGCTACTACCAAGTGATCCATGAAGGATAATTCCCTGTGCATGCTCTCTCCCCATAGTCCTTCTAGTATGAAGGTGTCCTGGCCGGGTAAGAGCTCCGGCCATCCATCGCACTGGGAATTCAGATCCACCACTGAGTTTAATCCAACAGTAGTTTTCAGACCATTTGCTTTAAAGAGATACAATTTGTTGAAAATGAGATGATGGTTAACATGTCTTTGGTTTATGGAGTTTGCCGTACTGCAGTGACCATGGCGAGTAAGCTTAACCGTCCCTATCCAACATTTGTTATGCATAAACATACAAGTGAGAACTTTTAGAAATGTATTGTCAGAAATACAATGAACGTATGTTTTGGTTTGCCTTAATCCACACTACACATTATTTGGGTAAGCTCACCTCGGCCAGTTTTACTCCGGCATTCTGTACACTGCACTTCTCACATTGTGTTTAGCATTAATGGTTTACCATTCATCTGCCACTTACAAATCTTCTACCACGTTAATTACAAATAAATAAATAAAGGAGCACAATGAGGAAAAGCACACCTCTGAGTGAAGGATTGCCTTAAACTGACTTTTAAGCATAACACTAATAGCCTAATTTGGTCTTCTTTATGGGTTTGCTTAAAGTGTCTCGACCTTGAGTCTCACCCCTGCTATTTGGAAAACTAAGGCAATCTGTATTTGTAAAAAGGAACGATCAGACAAGTTGTAAACAGATCATTTATCAAAGTGAAGCCCGCGCTTCTCAGCTCTGAGGTTCCTGTGGGGATGTCTTTGGTGAGGAAAGGCCCGCTAGTCCTAATTTCCAGTGAAGTTTGATGTATTCATGCTGCCGCTGATGAGTGCGTCAAGTACAAGAACATCAAGAATTTATAGTAAGCGGTGGCACACTTGCCAAGTATATGTTAATCAGGTATTGTGGAACTCCCCTGAGAGTAAAAGAAAAAAAATCACTCATTTATCAGTGTAATTAGCAGGCTGGTCATTTTCAAGAAAATAAAACATTTTTATTTCTTTTATTGTATAGACGTAGCTCTGAGACTTGTCTTCGGAGTTCACTGACGTAGTCACTTTGAGGGGAGGAACAGCTGGCTTTAGATCTGTTTTGTTTCATGAGACTCAGTTTAAAATGCCTACTCAAACGGCGTCTTCTAGAAGTTCCAGATGTTTTAGTTTCTCCCGATGTTGTATACTGATGGATATTGCGGCCGTGTGTTCAGAGCAGTCCTTGTTCTACAGTAAATGTTTTAATTAGCAATTGCACCAGGCACAAAAAGGCCATCTCCCAGATTGTTTCTTGTAGGTTAAATTTTAAATAACCACTTCAAGCCCTTTGGAATGGTACCCGGCTTTTACAAATTAGGCCAATTAAAACAACCTTGTTTCAAAATGAAGCCATTTCCTAACATGACTCCATACTCAAAGAAGTATACTGCATCTGCAACCTAGGATTGGCCAGAAGCGGCAAGTCTAAGAGGTAATTATAAATATGTTAATGTGAGGTATGAATGGAAAAAAAAAAAAAGTTTAATTGTGCACCATCATTATACCATAGCCAGACCCATAGTGACAGCATCATCCATCACGGCTGACAGCTGGGAGGGCAGTGGAAAAAAAGAAGAGAAACCGCTTCCTGCAAGCCATCTTTCCCACTAAGGCACAGCCTTAAAGTGTCAGGCATTTGCATACATCTTTTAGGAAGTCTTGACTTTGTCTAATAAGGCCCAGTTTTGTAAGTTTATTTTCTGCATCACTGTTTGAAGTCTCCTTTCTGTTCCGTGTGAAAAGCAGCTTCATGTCTGTTTGTGTGAGGCTTTATTTGTCTCTGAAATGTAAAGAACTTTGTATTTACTTCAACTGACTACCATTTGTGGTTTTCAAGAATTGTATTTAGTAAGAATATAAGAAAAAAAGATGAAAAAAAAATCAGTTTTCTTACCATTATAAGTAAAGTGATTAAACACTTTGCAACCTAAAATGGAGAGAAATGATCACTTTTTCACATTAATGTGGATGTAAAGGCACAGCACCTTGTGTTTTTGTCTTTGCAAAGAGAAACAGATGGCCGTTTGAAAACAGCAGTGAAGGTCATTGCCAGAGCTGTGAAACTGAGGGCACTGCCCAGACTTCCCTTAAGCTTGGGATCACCTTTTGGACTTCAAATCCCACCTTTCTACTCTAACTTTCCTTGAGCCCCCAAAGCCCAGAACTTCTAAAAAAAAAAAATTGCACGTGCTGAGCATCTGTTTGGGGGAACAAAAAAAAAACAAACTAAAACTGCCTAATCTGTGCATCACACTCCGAAATTGCAGCATCGTATGCCTTTGTCTCTCTGTATCCAAGTACATGGACTTTCTAAAATCATTCATTTATCAATGTAATTAACAGATGTAATTAACAAAAAATCAATTTTGATGGATCATTAATCTGTTTGAACAAATTATTGATCCGTTTGAACCAAAGATTACCTTTTGAACGAATTACATAATTTGTTCAAACAAATTGTTTTTGTTTTTTACTTATTTCAGTAGCTATTTATTTTCCTGGTATGCAGTGTAGTGAACTGGAACCAGAAGAGTATCGCCAGCCAATAGTTTCAGTCTATTCTATGCTGTTCAGTGCCGTTATTGACTAGATTCTAAATTTATTCTTCTACTAATGTTTCCACCACTGACTCCAGAACATCACATTCTTGGAGAAATTTCTATAAATCCATTCTTGTAACTCCTGCTGTGTTTGAAACTCATTTCAGGACTCCTCAAAACAACCGTTTCAACTGCGGTGGTCTTCCAACTAGTTCCTCTTCTGGTTTATGGATTTTAACACACACCTTATAGTTCACTGAACTACAGCATATGCCAGGAAAACCGTACGGGGGTCGTTAAAAGGAACTGGACTGGAGGGAGAAAATATAATAGTAATCTCTTTGAATGGCTCCAGCAGACCCCCATGACCCTGTGGTTGGGATATAGCGGGTTGGATAATGGATGGATGGATGTTTGAATGAATTAATACAGAACAGGGCTTCGTACTACTGAAATAGTATAGCTGAATTTAGGTTGTCAATTTGAATTAGGAAAAACAGACGCAGATTCAAGAAATACTTTACTATTGACCTCTTCCTCACTACTCTGCAGTATGTTTTCCTATCAGTCCTGTTTTTGACATGCGAGAAGAACTTTTTTGAAAAAACTGGAGTTGACATTACCTTGTTTTGTTATTACTTATTCTTTAATATTATTGCCTTATCTTAATTGTTTTTCTTATCTTGTAACTTCTTCTTTTTCATCTTGGAAAGCACTTTGAAGCTATATTTTTGAAAGAAAATGATAAAAGTTCTGCGGTGGGTTGGCACCCTGCCCAGGATTGGTTCCTGCCTTGTGCCCTGTGTTGGCTGGGATTGGCTCCAGCAGACCCCCGTGACCCTGTGTTTGGATTCAGCGGGTTAGAAAATGGATGGATGATAAAAGTTACATTGTAGAAAATGATATATTATTGCCCATGTTTTGTTTGCCTGGTACATTTGTGAAAAGCATTTTACTGTAAGTATTTGTGACTTCTAGCTTCAGATCTAATCTTCTATTCTGGGTTTCCTCCAATATGCCTAATGTGCTGATTCTAAATTAGTTTGTTACATGTGTTCCTTGTAATAGATAAACGCAGTCTTTGAATTGAGACAGACGATAGAGCGGAAATGAGAAAAACAGAAAGGATATATATATGGCGCTTGATTTGGAAAAGGCTTATGATAGATTGCCACATCAAGAGGTCTGGAGGTGCATGAGAAAGAAAAGAGTGCCAGAGAAATATGGGAGGACTGTCCAGGATATGCACTAGGGAGTGAGGTTAAATGCAGTGTTGGGGTAACAGAGAAGATCCCAGTTAGAGTAGGTCAGCTCCGGGGATATTCTTGTAGACTTTACCTCTTTGATCTGGAGGAATAAAAGACCAGTTTCCTTGGTGCATACTTTTTTTGCTGATGACACTGAGCCATGTAAAACCGGAAAGGGAGCTGGAAGAACGGAGAAGGGCTTTCTAAGGTAGATGATTGAAGATAAATATCCATCCGACAGAATATATGAGATTTAATGATAATCAGAATTTAGAGGTTCACCTGCAGGGAGAGCTATTGGAAAGAGTGGATAAAATAAATATCTATGATTAGAACTAGCCCAAGATGGCAAACTAGATGCTGAGATAACCCAGACAGTGCACTGTGGATAGAATAATTGGAAGAAGATATAAGGAGTATTGTGTGATCGATGAATTAAGGTGATGGTTAATGGTAAGGTTTTTAACGACCACCAATGACATCCGCAGTAAAAGGAGTGGAGGAGAAGAAGTTAGATGTAGCAGAAATTAAATTGATGAGATAGACGTGTGGAGTTACAAAAACAGGAAGGCATAAAAAATGAGACAATCAGAGGTACAACAAAGTGGGGGATAAATCTAAGAAAGTACAGGAAAGTAGGTTGAAGTGGCACGTGATGAGGAGAGACAATGAAATGTGTGGGCAAAAGAGTCATGGGAATGGAAGTACAGAAGAAGAGAAAGCGAAGGAAGACAAAATAGTGATGGTGGGATAAAGTAAAAGAAGAATTGATGAAAAGGGTCTGACCGGGGAGGAGGTGCAGGATCGAGCTGTTTGGAGAAGATTGATCAAGCACATCAACCCCACATAAAAGGCAGAAAAGATGAAAAGGAAGAAGTTGTAGTATGAGCAGAAATCTGATGACAACAGTCCATCTCTTGTGCTCCAGTTAAGTATAATTTTTAGTCTAGCTTATTTATTGAGTCCAATAAGTTAATATACAGTATAACTGCAAAATTCTACAATGTGATGCATTGCATTGTCTGTAACAAATATCAAGGGGATTTTAAATCAAAAATACTCGTACACGATCTATAGAGTAATCCAGCTGTAGTCCCAAAACACAATGTTGCATGTTCTCTCATAAAGCAATATGCAGGGTATTGTATAAAACTACAACTTTTTATAAATGCTTTGTTTTCTCCATATGTTGCCAGGTGGTGAGATAACATGATGACAATTCATTTGTGATGGGCCAGTTAGGCGTGGTGCCCTCTGAGAAAGAATTCCAACAAAGCTTTTCTACATTTGCTTCTTCTTTGGAATTGTAGTTTATCATTAAAATTTACAGATATCATTCAGTTTGTTTGTAATTTCATTCTTTTTCTGAACTCTTGAGCACTGGTTCAACATTTACCCAAAGAATTTCCCAGAGCTAAGGACGTGGAGTCACAGTACATGAAAGAAGAGGCTTTGCTGTCCATGTTTACTCATAGATAATATAATTGTTTTTGGTTTGCTAGCATGCTCAAGAAATTCTAGATTTCACTAGGACATAAATGAGGAAATGATAAGAAATGTACGGTAGACAAGCATTTGCCAGTTTCTTATTTTTTGAGGTATTGGAAAGGATGACTGACAAAAAATGGAAGATGTTATTGGTCAAAAAAAAAAAACAAAAGAAGGCAAAGATTTTACTAATCGTCAGTAGACATATTTCAACTCTTGAACAACAACAGTTGTTAAAGTAAATGTAACAAAATTGACAGAATGCTCAAAACTAATATAAAGTGTCATAAATGTATCAATGGAAATAAAACCATTGTCCAAAACGTCATATCTACTAATGTTGACAATGTTTTCCTAATCAAAAATGCAATTAAGAAAAAAAGAACACCAACAAAGTAAAAATATTTTATCAATACATATAATTATTTCTGAAATAAATATATATTAATCATTATTTCTAAGCATGCGTTGAAAGAAAACAGAAGGGAGTATAATGAGAGTATGGGCCTCCTTTTTCCTAATGACTTAATTAAGAGTACGCATGACCTTACACCTCCAAATCCCACAATTTGTGAGTTTCAATAATTTGTTCACAGATTCTATTCATAATTGCTATAGGCTGCCCTTACCATGCGAAGTAGATAACAATGCAATTGCTGTGGAAGTGAATTAGGATGGCAACACTTAAACATTCAGAAAGTTAATGGGGTCCTTTCCACAGCTTTCCTTTCATTTCTAAGAGGCTTCGCTTTACTCACATCAAAGAATGAATTATGTAAAAGCAGAAGGAGGGGGACCTGATGCTGGTGATTGAAGTCATGAAATGCTGCCTCTCCTTGAAGAACTGCCTTCTTTATTTATCTGACAATAAAAAAACCAGTGTCCACCTGCAAGGAGGCTAATAGGCAATATGGGGTTTTAGGGTGACAAAGAAAATGATTAGCGTGTTAGCACTTACCCGACTTCCCAGTACTGTAGAAAGTGTGAAACATCAGCATCTGGCTTACCAGCTATGTTCGGTTTCAATCAATTTATAAAGTAAATTTAGTATGTGGGTTTTCATAGATAGCAAATATGAATTATTTTGTTGAAGGGGTTTAAATTAAAATGCAAGGAACCTGATCAGAAATGTCAGAGGTTAAGAGAGCTAAGGCAGCTGAGGTATTAAATACATATATATATATGTATATATATATATATATATACACATATATATATATATATATACACATATATATACATATAATATACACATATATATATACATATAATATACTATATACACATATATATACATATATATATATACACATATATATACATATAATATATACACATATATATATAGTAAGAAAGGACCTGCGGGAAACCAAGGCACTGCTCCAACCCAGGGAGGCGGCCATCTAGCATCCAGGGTGAAGCATTGCACGGTCCAGGGCTGCTCCCCCTGAGTATACACTGAAGGGGCATTCCGGCTGGTGTCTGCCACAATTTATATATTTATAAATATTTATATATTTATATAAATATATATAACTCGTATATGAATATTATATAAAAATAATTTGGATTGGAATATAAGTAATAAGCTGGTTACACAGTGCAAGTAATGCATATGCAAAAACTAGACAAAACAACTGTAAATGGGAGTTGTTTTGTTTTATTTAGTAAAGAAATCTGCCAATGGGGTCAGCAAAATTGATGAGATTTCTTAAACTAAGCTAAATAATCATAAAAACAAACTTTTTGATACGTCAATAATAATAAAAACAAGATTTAATGTCTTTATATAAATACTTTTCTCTTGCATAGATGTTATTTTTCGCAGTGAAAGTTTCCAGATGGTACCAAAATAGGTCGACTGGCTGATAATCTGGAATCCGTTGAATTATTAAAGAGGAACATGGACAGCATACAGGCTTGGGCAACTTTGTGGCAGATGAAATTTGATGTTAGTAAAGGTAAAGTATTATTTAGGAAGTAAAAACAGTGGGAGGTCTGAGAACTGAAAGTACGCCTTATGAGGACGATTTAGCAGTCCCAGCGGGCTCATCACTATCAACAACCAGACAGTTTTCAGAAGCCATTAAGAAAGCTGACAGAATGTTAGGTCATACAGCACAACACACTGGTGAGGCCTCGTCTGGAGTACTGTGTGAAGTTTTGATCTCCAGGCTACAGAAAAGACATAGCAGCACTGGAAAAGGTCCAGAGAAGAGCGACTAGGCTGATTCCAGGGATACAGAGAAAGAAAGATTAAAAGCTGAGCCTATACAGTTTAATCAAAAGAAGATTAAAAGGAGACATGACTGAAGTGTTTAAAATTATGAAGGGAATTAGTATAGTGGATTGAGACTATAGGGTGGTCCAGATCTAATTATGCAATTTTCATTACGCTATAACTTATGTTTATTACATAGAAAATCACCCAAAAAATCCTGGACCATCGAGAAGTGTGCAAACTGACGACATGAAGAATTGTCTTCTCGCTGAACTGGAATCGTCCCCACATAAACCAAAGTCGTCCAGATGATCTGGATCTGCATAATTAGATCTGGACCACCCTGTATTATTTTAAAATGAGTTCATTAAGAACATGCATGGGGACACAGTTGGAAAACCTGTCAAGGGTAAATTTCCCACAAACATTAGGAAGCTTATCTTTATGCAGAGAACCATTGACACATGAAATAAACAACCACATAGTGTGGTAGACAGTGAGACTTTTGGAACCTTCAAAATTGAATTTCATGTTACCTTGCAAGAATTAAGTGGATAGGATGGGCAAGCTTTGTTGGGCTGAATGTCCTATTCTCATCTAGATTGTTCAAATGTTAAAAAGCTAACTTTTATTAATTATTTATACATTATTGTTAAACGTTCCTTGAAATTAGTAATAGTCTATGTAGTTGGCAACAGACGCTTTTTATTCAGCTAAATGGCTCACCTTTATCATATAGTGCCTTAGCAAGTATGTATTATACCAAACTACTTAATAGCTTAATTGAGAAGACAATGACTGAAAAACGGCGATGGGCTGGCACCCTGCCTGGGGTTTGTTTCCTGCCTTGTGCCCTGTGTTGTCTGGGATTGGCTCCAGCAGACCCCCTTGACCCTGTAATTAGGATATAGTGGGTTGGATAATGGATGGATGGATGACTGAAAAATCTCTCGTTATGTCTTCTGAATGAATGTAGCTTGTACCGTCGATTTTTTTTTAGTTTTTATTTTGGATTGAATTTATATTTTGTATGCAGGTTTTTAGACAACAAACAAGTTTATACTTTCATTATTTGAAAAAAAAAAACCTGAGCAAATATTCTGTAGGACACCTTTCAAAGTAATGCTTCCAAAAAATAAGCAGAATTACTTTTGAATAAAGCATTTAGATATTAATTTGTGAACAGTAGTGCAAATTCAGTGGACATGTTTAGCTATATGCTGCTGCTGACCGGCAGACACAATTTATATAGAAAATATATGAACATTAAGCATAAGCAAATAAGAAACAGAACAAATAATTCACTATACAAATCAGAGCAGGCATAGGCAAAAAATACAAGAAAAAATACTGTTGTGAAAGTAATCAAAGGAGCATAAAATGGGACAATATAACTAACAGAAGGCCTAAAATGAGAGGAAGTCGAGTTCGGAAATCAGGCACGTTCTCCTTTTGTGTCACATGCTAGGCAAGTTGTGACCAGATGTGACACGATGTTACAGTTCAAGGTTTGGAAGCTGACTGCACAACGTTATCTTATCTAGTTTATTGCTAAAAAATCATTAAGCTCTTATTAATAATAAGTAGAATTATGTCAGTCATTTCTCATTTCTCATTTCTTATATGTCAACTTAAATATTTTAAAACAACTTTTCAGCAATTAATCTACAAAGGAAATCATGACATGCCTTGTAGAAAGCTTTTTAAATAACTTTAACACTATCAGTCCATATCGACTAATACATTTTCCATTTTGTTGATCTCTATGTGTGTCGTGATTTACAGATTTCTAATTTAAGATTTTTTTTTTCAATACGACTGCCTTTGGCTTGAAAAGAACTGTTTTGCCTAATGACTCGCAAGAAAGTAGTAGCAGACATAGATGCTGGCTCTGTGGGTGACACTGGGCCAACTGCTTTACTGATCCTATAGTTGGGGATGCAGTGATCCCTAAGCAATGCTAAAGAGCGTGAAGAATGATAACAATGAGTTGAGAAGTCCACACTTGATCAGTTTGAGTCTATATGTATATGTTGCTGCAGGCTGCCTACAAAGGCTAATCTACTCTTGACTTGACCCAGATAAAGAATCACGGGCAGTTATACGTTGCATTGTCACGATGAAAGTCCAAACACAGAATAAAAATTCAATGCGATATTGAGAAAAATGTAATTTAAAAAATAGTTTTTACTGAAGTTTAACGATAAAAGTGTAAGTGTTAATTTCAAAGCCAATCAGAACGAAATTGTATTACGCAACAAATAACTCTAACGCAACATGAAACATAATTTACTTTCAAATTTACTTTTTTAATATGATTAATTACTTGCTGTAATGTAAAATAGTTTGGTTATGCATATGTAACAATTCCCATGAAAATAAAAATCTGTTTAAATTGTTCAACCGCATCGCCATACGCGAGCGACGGAACTGCAAAGGGGCTAGCGTGTAGCACAGGCCTAGGGGTTGGTGAGCGAAGCGAGCAGGGGGGCAAAGCCCCCTAGTTGTATAGCAATAAAATGTGAAAACATCTGAGAGGATGAATACTTATCATAAGCACTGTAACCTTTCTTGGCCCCAATGCCACACAGAGTGCTATGTAACCTTACATCACATCACAAAAGAAGCTTCTAAAAATTTTTAATTTAATTTGTAAATCTTTTCATTGATCTACATTAATTGGAATTAGCCAAGTCTACTTGATTTGTGTTTCGGTGACTATCCACCAGTACTAATTTTACTAACTCTATTTGTCATCTTCTGTTAATTTAAGTAAGTTGTTAGCTACATTATTGTCTAATTGTTTAGGAATAAGCACTGCTGATGAAATAAAAATTTGCACATTCAGATCACATAGACATTTTAAAAAGAAGGGAAGGCAATGTTCACCTTTGCTCCTTTAATAACCATGACAAAGACTCAGTCTGTTTTCTTTTCTGCAGCAATTGACTGTTATCATACTGTATGTCCAGAAGGATTTACCTTAAGCCCATGTCACACTACACGACTCTGGCAGCTATTTTCAGTCACAGCCTTTTTTTAAATAACCTTAGCAAGTTGGGCTCAGTTTGGCAAGTTCCTGTGGCAGCAGTCATGTAGTTTAACATCCCCAACTAACTCAGTCATACCAGTCTGCGATAAAATGTCATAGGGGTGGTCTCATGTGCTGTGCGAGAATTGGCAATATGATGCAGCCCTGACAAAAGAAGGAAAACCGAGGCTAACCGAGAAGAGAGACGTCTGCCTGGTTTCTTGTTTTTTTTTTTTGTACCACGATAAAGATTAAAGTAAAAGGACTAAGACTGTAGATGAATTTGCCATACCTGGAAAGTCTTTGTACAGGACCAGCACTGTCGTGCAGGGCTGTCAGACTGAGGCGAGCTTGCAATGGTTTGTATCTTTTAAAATCTGTGCTGAAAAGTCTGCATGGAGTCCTGCCATTTTTAAAATTCCGAGTCATGTTACCAGTCGATGAGATCCAGCGACTGCAGTTCTTAAGTTTGACATCCACTCAAACTAGTAGTCGTGTAATAGTTTGCCAGCTTCAGTTTAGCCCCCAGTGACTCTGAATTGGTCCTGTATAAAAGCTTACAGGTGCGAGCCTGTTGTTTCTGGTGTTATCTGAAATGGCTGTTGTGCCTTCAGAAGAACTAAGCGGGTTCATGAAAAAGATTGATAACAGGATAATGAATTCCTAAATCAAGAATCTTTATTTATTTCTGCTTTTTTTAATCAGCGTCATGCTAGAACCTGGCAGTGACCAGTGGTAATCTGAGGAAAAATCAATTTCTAAAGCTTTTCTTGAGAATATTTGAATTATATTATATAATTATAATATGTTAGCTTTAAAGCATATACCAATTTACTGTCTTCATTTATACAGTAGGTTTAAATGAAATGCTTGCCTTTTAAATTCTATGAAATTATTGGATTACAGAAGTGTTATTTAATAGAGTTCAGTCACTGATGTTATTCTGATTCTGGTTTTATTTTTCATTATCTGGATCATTACACAAGTAATATTAGGATTTCAGAGCTACTTTTTAAGAGTCTTTTTGCGTATTTAATGAAAGGTTTTAAACAGATTTCTTTTGTTGCATGGATAATCATATATAAATATTAAAACATAGGAAGTTGTTGCTAATTAGTCTTAATTTGTTTTTTCAACGCACAGTTTATAATATTTGACTTATTAGTGCTAACAGTTTGAAAATCGTTAAGCTTTAGGAAAATAATTTTCATAGTAATGCAACTTCTCAAACATCATTGTTCTTTATTATCAGAATGAATAGAAATTTATCCAACCATCCATTTTCCAACCCGCTATATCCTAACTACAGGGTCACGGGGGTCTGCTGGAGCCAATCCCAGCCAACACAGGATGCAAGGCAGGAAACAAACCCTGGGCAGGGCGCCAGCCCAGCGCAGATAGAAATTTATTAAACTTTAAAATGTATTAATGTTGTTCTATCGAAAGATATGTTATTGTTGTCTAACAGAATTCTCTAATATGGTTGAGGCATTTGGAATAAAAGGCTATAAATGATATTCTTCTTTTTCTTGCGGCTGCTCCCGTTAGGGGTTGCCACAGCGGATCATCTTCTTCCATAACTTTCTGTCCTCTACATCTTGTTCTGTTACACCCATCACCTACATGTCCTCTCTCACCACATCCATAAACCTTCTCTTATGCCTTCCTCTTTTTCTCTTCCCTGGCAGCTCTATCCTTAACATCCTTCTCCCAATATACCCAGCATCTTTCCTCTGCACATGTCCAAACCAACGCAATCTCATCTCTCTGACTTTGTCTCCCAACCGTCCAACTTGAGCTGACCCTCTAACGTACTCATTTCTAATTCTATCCATCCTCCTCACTCCCAATGCAAATCTTAGCATCTTTATTTAACTCTGCCACCTCCAGCTCTGTCTCCTGCTTTCTGGTCAGTGCCACCGTCTCCAACCCATATAACATAGCTGGTCTCACTATTGTCCTGTAGACCTTCCCTTTCACTCTTGCTGATACCCGTCTATCACAAATCACTCCCGACACTCTTCTCCACCCATTCCACCATGCCTGCACTCTCTTGTTCACCTCTCTTCCACAATCCCCATTACTCTGTACTGTTGATCCCAAGTATTTAAACTCATCCACCTTTGCCAACTCTACTCCCTGCATCCTCACCATTCCACTGACCTCCCTCTCATTTACACTCATGTATTCTGTCTTGTTCCTATTGACCTTCATTCCTTTCCTCTCTAGACCTTTCCAGGGTCTTCTCATCTTGCTCCCTACTACCGCTACAGATCACAATGTCATCAGCAAACTTCATTGTCCACAGGGACTCCTGTCTAATCTCGTCTCTCAACCTGTCCATCACCATTGCAAATAAGAAAGGGCTCAGAGCCGATCCCTGATGTAATCCCACCTCCACCTTGAATGCATCCATCACTCCTACTGCAGACCTCACCACTCTCAAACATCCCTTGTACATACCTGTACAACTCTTACATACTTTTCTGCTACTCCTGACTTCCTCATACAATTTACAACTGATATTAAAAATAAAATGCACAAATCAAAGCAAAGATTGAACAGATGCTAATCTCTTCTAATCTGCTTTCTAGTTTGGATTTCCTGTTAAAAGTGGCAGCAGAAAGAACATTACCCCTCCGCTCGTTCTGGGAAATTTCCAAGTGCTCCCAGGCCAAATCAGAGATGCACTCATTGAGGAAATTATTGGGAACACCTGTACACCTGCTTATCCCTGCAATAATCTAATCAGCCAATCATGTGGCAGCAGCAGAATGCATACAATCATGCAGACGCAGATCAGAAGTTTCAGTTAATATTCACATCAAGCACCAGAATGGGGGAAAAAAAAATGTTATCTCAGTGATTTTGACTGTGGTATGATGCCAAATGGACTGGTTTGAGTATTTCTGTGACTGCTGATCTCCCAGGGATTTTCACACACAACCATCTCTGGGGTTTATTCAAAATGGTGAGTAAAACATCCAGTGATTGGAAGTTCTGTGTATGGAAATGCCTTGTTGATGAGAGGGCCAGACTGGTTCAAGCTGATATAAATGTTTCCAAGATCTTGTGGAATCCATGCCATTAAGAACTAAGGCTGTTTTGAGAGCAAAAGAAGGTCCTACCTAATGCTGTGTTCCTAATGATTTGCAAAGTGACTGTATATTCACCACATGCATATCCTTGGTCTGCATCTTGTTTTTTTTCAATGGAAGAGGCATTCTTAACCAGTGGCAGTAAAGAAAAGCATCTCCAACTAGTGAGCAATGGGACTTTTTACTGTGAAGGCATCCTTTTCTACACCTTTTACACTTCAACCCCTTCCTCCCAAGAGTGAATCTACATATACAGTAACTTAAATACCTTCTCTTAGTCTGAAGAAGATTTGACATTATGCTGAAGTCCTCATGAATTATCATTTTCCCCACATTGTCACAGATAGTGAATTGTGTTACTGTATACAAAAATAACATTTTTGCCTTTTATAAATATAAATGAATAATTTTCATCAGTACTAAATGTTCATGACACTTGAGATTCCTGCCACACAAAAATAGCAAAAAGAAGGAAATAGGCCTCAAAACTAACAAAAGCTAAAGCTACCTTTTCACAACTCTGAACCCACTTACCAGGCCTCACCCTAGGCATCCCAACCTCAAACACAAAAGGCAAGTTTGTCACCTTCACAGAGCTTTTAAAGTTCAAAATGTCAAAAACTCTCCACAATTAGAATAGAAAAAAAGAGTAGTAAAACCTCTGGTTCTAGATAAACAAAGACTATGTTCCTTTATAATTAAATGTTTATTAAAGAACTAGCCGACACCCGCCGTAGCAAACGGCGGTGTAAGAATAGGAACAGAAAACGGTGAGAAAGGAATTCAGAAATCAAGAAGAAATAAATACTTCTTGAAAGGCGCAGTGTGCATGTAGAATTTCCAGCCAAGTAGGATTACATGTGAAAGTGATAAATAAATCAGGCTTTCCGAATTTACGTACTATGGCCATGGCATCCTGATAGTTTTGTTGCATGTATCTTGGACCTACTGGAAATGTGGATGGTAATATGATCATTTTGCCTACACATACGTTGTTATTTTCAGTGTTTGCTTTCAGTGTGACTGTATTCAAACATTGTATTGTTCCACACGCAGATCTTGTTGATGTAATCTGAGATACGCATCTACGACATACTGTTGGAATAGTTTGCCACTGGAGTGCAAAAAACTAAATGTATTCCTCATTGAAATTCTGTACGTGTAAAATTGGCATTGAGTAAGCCTTATTCGCTTGGTGGTTCTTTTATTCGGAACATGTTGTAAATCTTTGTGTCAGCCAATGTCTCCGTAAGGGAATAAAAGTGGGTAAACCATAGGATCGCAATTCATATTGAGAATGGAAATCTGTTTATAAGAGTTGTGTATGAGATAGATGCAAACGTCCCTTTCGGCAGGCGTTTTGCCATCTTCTCCGACGAAAATCACTGCAATGTCGGGGCATTGTATCGTCATAAATCCTGCCTAGGGTTTTCCTTGAAAACCATTTATACAGATGCTGTTGGATTGAATTGAGCGATTTCATGCATGTGTTTGTATGATTTAGCAAAGGGATGATGGTTCTGAGGATGGAATCTAGCTGGAGAAGTAAATTTTCAATGCATGCAGAGTTTGCTTTATTTTGTAAGTGTACTGCAGTAGCTTGCGCTGTGTCAAAAACATACAACTGTCCATATCCTGGAGAGGTAGAAGTGTTAGCGTATAGTGGAGAGATTTGGTGATAAATTTGCCCGTGTATTTTAAAACAGTAGGAGTGTGAGGATTTACCGTATATAGAATTGTAACCAATTGCAAAAATTTGAAAAAAAAAATCAATAAACAATTTAAATAAACATTAAACATTTAAATAGCAAAAGAAATATTACATGAACCAAAAATAAACTAGAGCCAGTGCAACAAACCTGGCAGAAATATGACAATGACCAAGTTGGATCAGTGAGGCCTACTGAAAGCTTAGCTCCTGCAGTGTTGTATGATGCCTACATGGTATTGCTAGACCGATCCACTGATCAATCATGCAATTACTTCTATCTTCATCGATAAGCAAAAATCCAAAAGACTGTAAATTCCTGTTTTTGAAACAAATGATTTTCCATACCCTAGGATGCCACTCTGTTCCAGGAGAAGGCATTAACTTATTAGCTTATTCTCATCCTAACCATATCACATTTGGCAGCAAGTTGATCCAAATAATCTTGCAATCGAAGCAAAAAGCATCCAAAACGATGTCATCATCCAAAAAATATGTGATTAAATATTATCAAAAAACAAATAAGCAAAAAGAAATTCTGTGAATCATAATGTAATGTTTCTTCATGGTTTTTATTCTCTTTGCTTATTTTTTTTTGCTTTTATTTGTTTTTGACTATATTTTGTTATATGTCTACATTAATGTTTTTTTAATAAGTTCTACAATTTCATGTGTTGTTTTTATATTCTGTATTTTAGAATTACTGTGTATTTCTTCAGTATGTTAATTTAGTTTGTTATTTTTTTATGTTGAGCCAAAGGGGGTGGGCCCCTGACACAGCAGCTGTGAATATCCTTGGCCAGATGAAAGGCTTGAGATGCTTCAGCATTTGCTTCTGATTATGTCATTTGGCTTTCTTTTCAGAATTCCCTGTTTGAAGATTTTTGTAGATTTTGTTTTGATTATTTTGTTTTTTTCTTATGTTTAATTTTACTATTTTGTTTTTCTTCTGGGTTGCCTCTTGTTAATTGGCTTGCACATTTCAAAACAATGTTTTTGTTTTGCATTTTTTAATCTTTTTAAAATGAATTTGTACCATAGTAAGAAATATTTATTCTTTGGTGCAAGGGTTTTTTATGGTTCCCCGTCCCATTTGAGATTTACATGGACTTTGGCCCCTTTCTGAATGCTGACTGCAAGCATGATTTTTAGATTCAAGATCTACTTTTATGGTTTCAGACCTGTTTTGTAGTTTCAGTTCTTTATTGAGTTTTGTGGGTCAGAAATTCGCAACATGCGAATACAACAAAAGCAAAGACCAAAGGACATACATAAATGACCCTGGAAATTCTATGTTCTCTGAAGATATCACAGACTTCACAGGCAAAAAAAAAAAAATGCGTACATAGGTTTTGCACTCTAATTCAAGGCATACACTGTGCAATTTGGGCATAATTTACAGTTGCTGACTGATTTTATGAATCTGACCAAATTATAGCTTCACCAGCAGTCATTCCATGTGCAGTATCGGAGGGCATGTGAAGTCTGGTTGCATCTAATGATTAGGCTGTCATACAGTCAAGAGAATTTCTGTCATGTCAGAAATTTCAGTCTCCTGTCTTGTAGTGTGAGCAGCCTCACACAATTTTTGATGTCACCATCAAATTTCCTGAAATTCACTGTGCAATGACCACAGTACATTATATGGATATTTGTGTTGTCTTTCTCACTTTTACCATTTTCATTTCAAAAAACTAACTCACATATAGTAACACACCTATCACTAAATAGCCAATGCCAGAAGTATCTCAGGAAATATTTCTCAGGGATAGTGACACGGAATTAGCCACTATACTTATAAAATACATACATGTGTTTTTAATTTGAACTTAACTATTGACACAGTGAATAAGCCCCACAAATTTGCAGGAGGGCCATTCCAGAGCTTTGGGGGTTTGGGGGCTCTATACCAGAAGACACTGCCCTCTTTGAGTCTATACTTATTCTTGATAATACTAGGAGACCAGAGTAAAGATGTCATGGTTGACAGTATTTAAGTAATAGGTCACATAAATATTTGGGGGGCATGCCCTTTTATGGCTTTACAGGTTAGAATCAGGATTCAATGATCAATATGAAATTTGACAGGTAACGATTGAAGGCTAATGTGATCAAGCTTTCTGGTTCATGTGAGGACTCTGGCCACTGCATTTTGAACTAACTGAAATTTATTAACAGCTGTTGCCAAATATCCAATTAGTAGTGCAATGCAGTAGTCTGTTCTAGAAGTTATAAATGCAGACACGTGTTTTTTCTATATCTTGAATAGTAAGCTTCTGTCTCAATTTTTCATTCTTGTGTAGACGGTAAAATGTCGTCTAACCGACATTTCTTAAGTGACAGGATGTCACCCATATCTCTTACTTTAACACAAGATGTGGTTAAAAAACCATTTATGTAGAGTTAATAATCAGACTATTCCTTACATCTTTAGGGCCTAGTAGTAAGTTTTATTTTTTCGTGGTATTTAACATAAGCAAATCATTACTCATCTAATCTTTAATACCTTATACACAGTGTTCTACTTAGGCAGTTTGTCTTCTTTCATCATTTTTAGCAGAGATGTATAACTGTGTATCATCTGCAGAACAGTGGAAACTAATATTGTGCTTATGAATAATTTATCCTAGAAGTTACAAGTACAGAGAAAATAACAGAGAGCCTAAGACTGAATGCTGGGGTTCTCCATACTTAACAGGTAAGACAACAATCATCCCCAATCAAGAAATACAGCTTCAAATTAAATGGTGTGCACAGACGTGATTATATCTTACCAAATGGATTATGCAGTCCTTCAGAGGAGCTTTATCTTTTTCCTTCACAGTGATGTTTCGTTCCACTTCCCAAGAGTCAATTTTCATTGTCAAGTTCTAGTCTGGTGGAGCCTGTTGCACACATGCTTGTCACTCAGCTAGCTTTTTACCTGACCCTCACACTTTAACCTTGAAGGCAGCAGGCCCACACAGTGACAGCATCCACTTAACTCCTTAACTCAGTTAAAAAGCCCTGTTTGTAAACACAATCCTAGCTTAGCTTCCAGTCTGTTTCCACTTATTATTGTTCTGGACTGGGTTTATTTTATTTTCACAAAGTATAATTATGGGGGACAAATTTAAAATTTCTTCTTGCCTGTTCTTTTGCCTTAGATCATTTTGGTGAGGTTAACCTAACAGTAATATAAGACATCAGACAACAGAGGTATAAGTATCAATCGGTGCAGAAGGGCCCTTGTCCCTAAAATGATAATAATAGGTGAACTAAATGGATCAAATCAAATATTATTTTTCACATACAAATTATACATACAGTACCATATGTAATGAAATGCTTAGTTGCTAAACTCCAATGACTGTGCTGTTAAGGATAATATAAAAGGACAATGACAGTAATTTAATCTAATCTAATTCATGATGTGGCAGACACCTGGAAGGACAGGGAATAGGGACTATACCTCCACTGGACCACGAGAGGGTAGACAACCTGGTCTGAATCGGGAGCTCAACCCTACTGGGGCCCGTGGCCACTACAGGGGGGTGCCTGGAGGACTGTGGAGCTCTGGATATCAGCACTTCCATCACACCCGTAAGTGCTGCCGGAAGGAATTCCAGGGACACCCGGAGTGCTTCCGGGTGCTCATAAGGCACTTCCGCTGCACCAGGAAGTGCTGCCAGAAGATCATCACAGAGCACCTGGAATACATCCGGGTGGCTATAAAAGAGGTTGCCTGCCTCAAGTAGAGGAGCCGGAGTCGGGAGGAACAAGACAAAGCTTGGAAGAGAGAATGGTGGCAGGAGAAGTCCAGATGGGAGAGACGGACTGATTAAGGGTGTTTGGTGCACTGTCACTGTGTTGTGTGCTGGAACTGTAAATAAAACCATGTGTGTTTTTGGGACATTCTGTGTCTGCCTGTTTGTGTCCATGCTGAACTACCACAATGACTTCATAAATATCAAAAATCATTAATAAAATTATAACTATGTAATAAATATTAACTAGAACAATAACTTAAATAACTTAATGTAAGAGAGTTAACAATAGGGTATCATGCATTTCTAGGCACTTTTCTTATTCAAGATGCAGATGGACTATTGACAGAAGCTCCTCCTCAGTCCCTCTGAACTGGACTCTAGGCAGTGCTGTAATTCATCTGACTGAAGCACAGAACAAAGTCTGTTGTTTAGATGGCTGGTGTCAAGGAAAATTGTCTCTGCCCTGGTCCAACATTGCTTGGTGTAGATGTATTGGAAGTTTGAGAATGTACACCCAGTGATGCGTTTGGTTGACTGTACCACTCTCTGCAGAGCCTTGTGTTCCTGCTGTTCCCAAAGCTGATACTGGTATTTATGTAAATTGGAAGGAGACAGTGGAGACACCGTAGTCAATGATTCAAGGTAATATGTTATTTGTAGCCAAAGAACTCTCTCTTTTTTTGGATTGAACAAGAAAATACCCTTTTACCACCTAACAGTATCACAGCGTTAACTGATTTTTGGTGGTTTGCCCTTGTGGACAGACCACAAAAAGCTAGGAAACATTTTGCGGCACCAGCTGAGCAAAGCAGAATGTAGAAAGTAACATGGCACAAGTTAAAGTAATCTCTTATCTACCTTCTAACAAAAGGCCCTGTCTCATTCAGGGTACGAACAAAATGAGGTGACACCTTACTGGAACTGCCTGCTTTTAATGGCATCTAAATGGAAGGGATGCAGCCTGCTGTTTGCACCATGGGAGGGGTGTGGCATCCTGCTTACTAAAGAAAAGATACAGTCAGTGACCACGTCCCCTCTCCACCTGGGGTGGTATCAGTTACCATATATGCTCACGAATAAGACGGGTTTTGAAACACTAAAAATTGATCATAAAATCAGACCCCGACTTATAAGCCCATTCAAAAATGCGATACTTAACTTTTTTTTTTTTTATTTATCTTCTAGCCTCTTCCAATCTTGCACCAGTTTCTCAGACACATCGAATTTTGTTACAGCAGCGCACTTACCAATTTCTTTCATTACTTTTAATTTAAAACCAGCTACATATTTCCTCCTGATCGAACGCTCCATCGGATGCTCTTGCAATAAAGGTGTATAAGGGTGTGAGATACAAAAAGCACAAAAAAGTGCAAACGTTGCCTTGGAATAGTTTGGGTATTAACGTGTGAGAGAGGTTAGGAGCACACACTGATACAGTGCATTGCTGCACCCACACAGAATAAAAAGGCAGCGTGCTCCATGGTTACTCTGTCACGTGGGCGTTAGCCTATCATAGTTCCTTGGACCAATAGCGTGAGTTTTCCGCATTTGCCTTATACGACTGACATTATAAATACCAGAAATTATACTGTAAAATCAAGTCCGACCAATCCATGGGAGAACTTATCTGCGAGTATATACGGTACATCAGCAGAGGAGACCAAGGCGCCCATGTGTGTCAGTGGTTTTGCACTCACTATTTCTGGCAGAAACAGCACAAAAGAGATATAACCAAAACCCTAGCACAGAAGAGAAAGAAAGGAGAGGACAAGTGTTTCCTGCGAGCTGAGGTTAAGCATTTTTATGAACTATAATTGTAATAACTTCCACATAACATGAAAAGAGGTTTGGGGGCAGCCAGCCATATACTTGAATTTGGCTGCCAAATAAAAAGATTGTGGTTCAATGATACAGATCGTAGTCCGGAGCAAGAACAAAACAAACAGGCAAACATGGTGGTTTTATAGTGGAAATGGGGAAAGGATGTCATCAGACAGGAACCAGAAGTGATGTCCTCGGGAATGGGAACAGAAGTGTTGTCTTTGGCCCCTGAACCGGAAGAGACGTCATCGGACCCAAGAGGAATTTTCTGTGATCGGTCTTTCAGTGAAAACGAGCAAGGATTAGTAGTGCTCTGCCATCCCCTAGTTTGGCGGCCTTTTAGCTGCCTCCCATGTACATGCGTGTGACAATATGTATCCAAAAAAAGAGGTTGTCTATGCCATTATGATGGTAAATAGACAGCTACTCCTTTGGTTATTATTATTATCGTTTTGTAGCTTTTTTACAACATTAAACTATAAGCATATGATCCTGGTTTGTGTTTTTCCATATTATACAGGTCTTTAAAATTATCTTTGAAAAAGAGTGCAATAATTTAAAACGAAACAGCAGACAATCAAGCCCGCATCATTTTAAAATGTCATCTCATTCTGTATTATTTGGGTTGAAAGCTAGGGGTGCATGGACGTTGTGTTTCTTGAAGCGGAAATGTCTTGCAGCTAAGGGGAAAGCACTGTCAGACAGGAGGCCTGTGGGACACGGTGAAGGGCTGCAGTGAAGAGGAGCTCATTTCTTAAAAAAATAACAATGGGATGTTTTCTTGTTTTCATCCTCTCTCAGAGTGTAGCATTTAACCTTAACATGAGGTAAAAAAAACACCCTTTAAAGGAATATTGTGCAATCTGTTTTCTTTTAAACTGTCCTATGTTGTAAAATGTGTTGTTGGAGCATTTATGTATTCCTCGGTATGTGCTTTTATATTCTTATTCCTTCATTAGTTCAATGTGTGTGTTTCTTTTAATTCGTATTCCTTTTTATGTATGTTTCTAACTATTTTTATTCCTTTATGTATGCTATTGTAAACTGCTGCATTTTTTGGAGCCATAATTAAAAGCAACAGTAGTCCAGAATGGTTTAGCTTAATTCTGAATATAAAATATACGAACACACACACACACACACATATATATCTATATATATACACATACTAGTAACAGTGCACTGCACAAATACATTTGACTTATAGTTTTAATCCTCTTGCTCAGAGGTTGATGCGCTTGCTGCTTCCTGAGCAGCTCTTCTTTTCTCCACCCTAGCGGCCCGCTTCTTCTCTTCTTTCGTCTGTATCTTTTCACGTTAAAACTGATTAAGTTGGTGTTTGTGTTGCAATTACTTAATTCCTTAATTTTTCACTTGAGCTGGTACTTAAGTCTTCAATCTGGCTCAAAAATGATTTAAGATATGAAGAGGTAGGGGAAGTGATGGCGAAGGTGGTAGGGATGAGAACGGCGCCCGTACTCATGTGCTGCATGGCCGCCCTGCTGGCTGCTGCTGAGAGATGGTTCTACAGTAAAATAAAATAAAAATATAAAGAGAAATAACCTTGGAGTTAATCATCACCCTGAAAGTGGATAATAGATATCACGTAGTATATGTGTACCAAATTTCAGGTCAATAGTTCAAATGTTTTGCAAACACAACAGGTAATTTAAAATCCTGGACAGACAAACGAACAGCCATGGATAGCGTATTATATAAGAGGATATATGCGAACATCTTCAGGGGCCCGGGTTTAAATCATGGACTGAGCCCAGAGTGGAGGTGGTGCATTGTGGCCGGGTCATTGTATAATATCTCTTGGTACTTCAGTTTCATTCCAAACTCAGCGTCGCTGGGTTAACTGCCAGCCCTAAAAGTGGCTTGTGTGCCCGAGTGTGACTTAAAGCAGCCGGACATCTCACACAGGATTAGTTTCTACCATAACCTCCCTGCTGCTGGCTTTGTCTGTTTCCCCACCACCTTGCGATGGATACTTAAGTAGGACTGAAAAATTGATGGGTAGATGTAAGTTTTGTTTAGAAGGATGTCTGCCTCATTTTGACATGTTGAATGTTATCCCCTGGTGTATGCAACGGTTTTAAGTGTGCCATTGTGATCTGTGAGGTTTATTATAAACACATTATTTTATTAAGAGTAGTTACTAGCTGACAAGCAGATGAGATAAGTCAAGGGTTACACAATGCTGAAATGCTGATGTGCCCTGTTTGGTAGTGATCAAAATTATGGCCAGGCTCATTGTCCGCTATTTCAAGGTTTCCCAAACTGATACTGCCAAGCAAGCAACCTGAAATCAGGTGGGCTCGTGTGCTATTCGTGCTAAGCCAGAAAGATTGTTTCCATGTTTGGTTGTGGCATGCTCATATTTTGGGTCCTTTGATCTGTAGAGTAAAAACTTGGACAACTGTGCAGAACTGTAGAGCTCACCTAGGGACGGATGAAGACATCGCTCCTGCTGTGTCTAGGACAAAATGCTTTCCCACACTCTCTCTCAACGTTGGACATGCGGCAATTGCAGGAAACTCTGATTGTATCATGTCTGGCCAAGCATAGCTCTCCTTTGAGTATTATATTATTGTAAGCATTAAGCAGAAGCTAAGTATAATCTTTCTTTAGTGTTAATGATTCTTTCTGCTTTTTACTGTAGATCACTGCCATACCACTTGGGAATGATATAATACTTTATTTCATATATATCTTTGTGTACTGTATATTGTTGGTGTAGTAAAGGCTGCATTCTCTAATGAACCTCTTCCCAAGAAGTGTGCACCCCCTGCTGGACACACCTCAATAATCTACAGCAGAGAGCATACAGTAAATACAGTGTTTGTGCAGCCACATTTGTTTAGGTGTGCTATCTAAATGTGTGCAAAATTTCAAACAAAAGTAAATACCGATGGTTAAAAATTAAACCATTTAGACCTAAATACTTACTGAAAAGGGTTTCAGGTACTGGAAAATGCTTCTTCTTAGGCGTGTTCCCTCAAAATCTGTATTGCTAATTAAATTCAAATAAGTCTAAATAATGTAAAGAATAGTCTAATGTTCTACCTCCTTTGCATGACATTTTACACAAGGATTGATCATCTACATATTGCTTGTAGAACATTATTTTAAACATTTTATAACCCTAATTTACAACCATTTGAGTGCCTCAAATTAAACAACAGCAGCCCAAGAAACTCTATGATGTTGCATTGTAGAATTTGTAAGTTTATAACTACACTGAAATTAAAGTACTGGAAACTGAAGACACCTGCATTAAGTGGTAAAAGGATTCTGTGCATCACAATAATGCCAGTGGGGGCAATTCATTATAATTTGGCCATTCATTCATTTGTTTTTATTCAGGGACACAACCATTGTCGCTTCCATCTAAAACCCCAGTTCAGCTTCCTCTTCTTCTGATTTCTTTGTGTAGGCTTAACTGCATTTTTCTTTCCAGTATATAAATGACCATTATTATAAGTATATTGTCTAATATATTATTAGTTATTCCCAGAAAGTAAGCTAAAACCCAGCACATGTTGGGTTTTGTAAATCTGAGCAAAAGTAATTTAATATTAACTGCTCCCGTGTTGTACTTTCATTTCATTTGAAAGTCGCTGGAAGTGAAAAGCCTTTTTGCTTCACAATTGTTTTGCAAATGGTAATCACTCCCTCAATCACTCTTTACGATGTACAGTGTCTTAACTTTAAAGATGCCTTCACAAAGCATTTTACATAATAAATAAAGGAATAAAATGGTTAAAAAAAAAAGAAAGAAAAGGGAAATAATTGGTCAAGTTAAAAAGGACAAAGACTAAAACAGAAAGGACACCTACAAAAGCATTAAACATTGCATTTTTTTAAATGGCTAATATACTGTAAGCCACATTAAATAATGAGTTTAGTATTCTACACTTCAAGCTGTTTTGAAACTCAGAATAACTTTTGTCAGTGAACTCTCATTCGGTTTAATGGGATTCTCCGTTTAAAACCCATTTGGTTTCAAAATGCCACACTGTGGATGCATTTCTTCTCTGTCATAATTTAAAGTAAATGGCCTGGTGGGCTGTGTGGGCTTCGTCCTCACATGGGGCTTCTCTGGTTCATGAGTTTTCCCCAAGGTTTGCACCTATTCAGCTTATTTCTTTGCAATATTGTAGTGACTTTGCATACATACTTACATTCACCAATAAATATGGTGTTGTGTGGGAAACCATTCCGGACAGAGCACACACGTGCACAAACAGTTACAATGGGGACAGTTTAGGCTTGCCAATGAACATAGTCAGAGTGTCTTTTGGGATCTGGGAGGAAAACTGGAATATTTGGATATAAACCCACAAAGAAATGGGAAGAGCATGTAGAGTCACAATGACAGTCACTGGGTGTGGTCCCTGAACCTTGAACATGAGAACCATAAAGAAGAAACAGTGGCAACTACTGTGCCAATATGCCACCTTCCTTTGTAGTTATTTTTCTTTGTAATGATATTATTAACTATGTCTTTGTAAAAGACCATGGCAAACAGTTAATGTATCGGTTTATGTGAAACAAAACAGTTATTCACGTATATTGCTTGTTCAAAGACATTATAATACAGGAATCGGCAAAGTTGGTCTGGGGGTTCATAGACACTGCAGGTGTTAGTTTCTACCCAATTTCCCAATTGAGAATTTTAAACACATATTCCTAAAGAAACAATTTAATGCTTCATTTAAGTTGTCTCCCCGGACTTGTGAATTTACCCTTGGGGATTAATAAAGTATCTATCTATCTATCTATCTATCTAAATGGATTATTTTAGTCTTAAACAGCTCCATTGACTTTTTGCATTTGCTCCATATTAGCAAAAAGATGTAAATGATAAAGGAACCAGCAGTGTGCCATCTACCTTTTATCTGTTTACACCTGTGTGGATTCATCATGAACTATCTGGTTTAGTTAAACACTTGGGAGAAAACTGAAGAGAAAAAAAGTGAAGGACTGACAGTCGCTAATGTGCTTCAAGCTAAAAATCATTTCGATGACTTCCTTGCAACAGAAAAACATCCACGATGTAAGAATTTTATGACATGTTAGAATGGAAACACTAAGAAGCCACAAAATGAAATAATGTGTTACTCGCAAGAATTGGTTTCTAATTAAGTAATCCATTTAGAGCAAAATCCTGCAGCCACTACAGTCCACTAGGACTGACTTTGCAGGCCCTTCTTCCAGAAGTTTGCTTCTACGTATGATATCCATCCATCCATCCATCCATTATCCAACCCATTATATCCTAACTACAGGGTCATGGGGGTCTGCTGGAGTCAATCCCAGCCAACACAGGGCGCATCCAATATAGTCAGCGGTGGACCTACTATAAGGGTGTTCTGGGTATGTGCTCAGGGTCCTTTGTCGGCCAGGGGCCTTTTGACCAGATGCAAGCCTTGTTGAAATGATTGAAATTCTGCAAATCGAAATCCCCAAGGGGGAAAACACCAAAACCTCACTGAAATGATCTTGTGTCCTTGCACCGAGAGTAAAAAGTGATAAATAAAATAACACAAAGAATGAAACATCTGGTTATCCACACACCGTATTGTTAAAAGTATATTTGATTCTATGTTAAGCAGCTCTGCTCATTACATCACTCAGGGGCCTGTGATGGTCTTAATCCGGGCTTGAAAATAGTATTTTTCACAATATTCATTTCACCAATAAGCATAAATGTTCCAGTATAATAAAGAATAAAATGTATGTTATTAATAAATCTTTCAGTACTGACTTTGATGATACTGTCAAGCAAGGCCTACAAGAAAAGCATAGCCTTGGATAAGACGTGTTATTTACTGGTTCTTGGCTGATCGTGGAGTCCAAGCATAGCCAGTCATTATTCACAAGCATACACCAACTTTATGGGACATGAGGAGTAGGTCGTCAGAGACAGGCACTCACAGCTAGATACACACTTCAAGTGCTGGGACTCCAGCAATGGAGTATGTCACAGTATGTCAATCAAGCACTCCTCCTTGGGCAAAAAAACAGCAAACACTTGAGCACCCAGAAAAAGAATTTTATCTCATCCGGCCTGACAGGTCCATCAGTGTTGAAGACAAAGAATCAGCCATCTTCTCCAATTTCGTATTATAGTGTGTGTCTCTCTCTGCCTCTCACTAATATTTTTTTTTTTTTCAAATATAAGGTTGGACTGGATGAGTCATTGAAACTCCCTGTTAGATCAAAGCACCTGGAAGCCTACTTATTCCCTAATTCTAAACAAGGTAAATTTATGTGATTGTATCTCGCATCCTGCTGACCCATAGGAAAATGTTACTGTTCAAATGTTGATCCTTGGTAACTCAAGAGACTTAAAAAGATTGTGATTTATGTTTAAGAATCAACGTTTCTCCTAAAATTCTTTTAGACAAAAAGAAGACATGAGATAGAACTGAGGTAAAGGTTTCAAAATTGAAAATTAGAAATCTCTTTCTAATGTTGCTGTAGTCTCTTTCAAAACTTCTGATTGTCTTCTTATTATTGGACTGATGCCTTTATCCAAGGTGATGTTACAATATATGAAATATGATTGGTTACATTTCTTTTGTTTTTCCAATATGGTGTCAGAAGTGGGATATGAACACATTACCTCAGGTCTTGAAGTCCAAAGGCTTAACTGCTACATCATATTGCATGCATTATCTTCCAGAGTTACTGTGATCTAAGTGAAACACAGCAATATAAATTAGAGCAAGTAAAAGTCTGCAATTTTTTAATTGTAATAGCATTTAATTACCACAAACAGCTGTCTGTGCATTTCACCAAACATTACAGAACACACAATGCAAACACTTTCGAATTGCAAAATAAAATGTCAACACTCTTCATAGAAAATTTGAGCCCCTTGTGTGACTTTGCTGAGATCTCTGCTGAAACTCAAGAGGAGACCCTTGTGAGACTACTGTGTTATTTTTTTTTTCTCTCAGGAGAAAAATCTGAGGCGCATGAGACAAAAGAACATGCATCAATTTTATTTCTTTCTGATCTCATTGTTGTTTAGGAGAAACCAAAGAGATAGTTTTATTTTTCATTCCTATAGTGAGGATCAAAACATTTTTGTCTCTAGAAAATCAGATATAATTTAAATAACAAAACAAGAACTATTTCTGAAATACAAAGTGTGGCTATTACCGTTCTTATTTAACACAATTGAGATGCAGTATTTATGTCCTCACATTTCTGACCAGTCTAATCTGGTTTATGGTTGTGGGTACCAGGGCCAGAAGCATAGGGCACAAGACAGGAATCAGCCATGAGCAGTCTACTTGTCGATTGCAGTAAATGGCAAACATTTTTATTAAGTCTGTATTTTACTGGGTTTTCTACATTTCCAATTTTCTTGCACATCCAAGGATTTGAATGTTAGGCTGACTGGCGACTCCAAAGTTAACTCCATGTGAGTACATATGAATATGTTTGTGTTTGAACTTGCATCCCACCTTCTTGCATGTGATGCTACTGGAAAATACATTAGATGCTACTTGAATGTTATTTACATAATCATATTTTGTAATTATTAGTACTCTGGACTTTTAAGTGGAATCATGTTTAATAAGAATACATTGCATTGAATCAAATTGTTATTTAAGCATGCTGAAATTTATGAGAGTCACTCATTACACAGGAACACACTTTTCAATCTAAGGGGAGAGCAAAGGCAGCCACATAACTGCTCCCACTTTCAGGTTTTGTCTTTGAGCTCATGTTCGCTGTCCTGCAAACATATGGCTGTTTCCCATGTGGAATAAAGAAACACAATTAATCGGCCTTCATTAGCTCCAAGATTTCATTTCTGAAAAAGTTCTCCACTTTAAAAAATTATGCCTTTACCTTTATATGTGGCGCTTGACATAAAACTAATTACTGGAGATCTTAAGTGTGACTGACACCCACAGTCCCCCGCCTGAATAACTTTTAGTTGCTTCCTGGCATTGCCCTTTTTAAATATCATGCCTGTTATATATAGTCCTAAGGCACATGATTTGAAAGATGTGTTAAGATCTACTCAAGGAACTGAAAATAACACAAAACCATTTCTAAGTTTAACTGTTCCAATTTTACATTCTTTACTTTCTTCCTCATTAAAATCATATTGATTTTCACAAATTGATGTATCTGCTACTAATTGCCTTCTTGATTGGTTTATAATGGCGATCACTGTAATTAACAAAGACGAACACAATGTGATCCTAACAGTTGTTTCAATAAAGATGTTTGAAAGAATTCAATTATTAAGGCTTTGTAAAGTAGCCGGTGGTTCATACTAATATCTGGAAGGTAGGCCAGAGGACGCAACACACAAATAAAACCATTCATTCATTTATTTATCCTGGCAGTAATAGATGTAAGGCAGCAACCAAACTGGAATAGAATAGCAGTCTGGGCAGAATGGGACATCTTTGACCTGCCAATAAAATGAATGCATATGTTGAGAAGTGGAAGGAAACTCATGAAATGATGGAACCCTACCCAGAAAATGTGAGACTGGGCTTGGACTGGACACAAGTTGTCAAACAACAGTTCTAGCTACTGTGTTATTAAACACAAATAAACCATTTTCTATGTTCTAAGTGTGTTAGCATTAGAATGTGACTAAAGTTAATGGAGCACAGAAAAATTTTAGTTAATACCAGAAGAACAACATACTGTACCTATCCATTTAATTCACAGTTTTGAAGTCACTGACTTTCATGAAGAACAGTAACATTGAACTGACTCTCCAGAGCTGCCCACCCACAACTATAAAGTTTCTTCTACTTCACATTTATCTTGTCTTGTGATTGGACAGCAACATCTCTTCAAAAAAGGTATCAGCTGCAACAGTTGTCACTAGCTGTGTTCTTGTGTACCACTCAGAGAACCTAACTCTGAAATAAAAAGGGGGGGATATCATTCTACCTTCATACTAGTCTCATTGAGAAACAGAAGATTTTATTTAAAAGAACCGGGAGACTAAAATGTGGTCAAACATTATTTGCCAGGATCTAAAACCAAAAAGTCTAACCAATTTTTCGTCCATCCTAAATGCTAGCCAAAAAATCGCAGCACGAAAGGCAATTAAAAATTCAGGAGCCAAGGAAGTCTTTAAAGCAAAATAACGACAACGGTCTTTGCATCCAAATCTTGGAAAGAGAGGGACTTCACATGGTGATCTAAATACCATCTCACTGACGACATCAGCAATCACAACTTCCCAGTGGTCAATGGGAATGTCATCATAGTAACCAGAATGCTATTCCCTAAAGAAGTCAACACCATGCCAAAACAAACATGGTGTGTTAGAATAATGTGAAAAACTATGCAACTTTCAAATAATAATTTAAAAAATGCATTAAAGTTTAAGTTTCAATTAATTGGAGTAAAAAAAATGAAACAAATTTCTTTACAGAAAAAACTACAGAAATCTACAAAAAATAAAAGAAAAGAAGCCAGTCATAACTACTCCAATGCAAAAGAAGTGAGACAAAACAGACCATAATAACTGTAGCTCTGTAAGTTTTACTTCTATTAGTTAAAAAATTGGGGGTGATCTCCCCTAGACTCCCCTATACTCAGATATGGGAATGGACATTTGAGGAGTAAACTGCAACACAATAATGATATTTTTATATTATGTACATTAAAGAACCATCGAACAATTATTATAAAAGTAAAGCTGAATAAATCAGACTCTGCAGCTGCATGATAAAAAGTACCACTTCCGGTTAGTGGAAATAGCTTAAAAGTTGTTAGAAATCTACGCTTTGTACTTCATACTTGTATGCAAAATTTGGTTGACCTAACTGAAAGCGTACTCAAGTTATCGTGTTTATATGACAGACACACAGACATAATTCCAAAAATGGTATTTTCTGACTCAGAGAGGTCTAAAATGTTGAAATTCTTCAAAATCTCGAAATCGAATTTCTGGATGATTACAATACTTTCCCTATACTTCATATACGAGAAAGTAAAAATTGAGCAAATAGCTAGAGAAACGATTACAATACAATATAATACAATACAATTTATTTTTGTATAGTCCAAAACCACACAAGGAGTGTCGCAATGGGCTTTAACAGGCCCTGCCTCTTGAGAGCCCCCCAGCCTTGACTATCTAAGAAGACAAGGAACAACTCACAAAAAAACCCCAGTAGGGAAAAATGGAAGAAACCTCAGGAAAGGCAGCTCAAAGAGAGACCCCTTTCAAGGTACGTCGGGCGTGCAGTGGGTGTCAAAAAGAAGGGGGTCAATACAATACAATACACAGAACAGAACAAATCCTCAATACACTATAAAAATAAAATTTTTTAGAAGTACATAGCAGAATTTAACAATGGATGACATCACATAATATGATTTGGATTTGTTTATAGTCCCGGAGACCTCATCCATCAAGCTCCCCCATTTGGCCATTCCACAGCTGAAACAGTGCTGGGCCAGCCAGTGGGTGGGCCATGGCATCAAGTGCCACATTTGAGTACCGAGAACAGAAACAGAATAGGTGAGGGTTAGTATTCAATTATAACTATCATGTTACTTATGTTTTAGTGCTAATGACTAACAACAGAGATACAGTCTGTACAGTTAATCAGCAGCTCTAGTCAGGATATGCTAAACTGAAGTATTGAGTCTTCAGCTGGGATTTAAAAGCTGAGACCAAAGGGGCATCTCTTATTGTAGCCCTGCAACTAAAAGCTCAACCTCCCACTGTTATTTTATTAATCCTTGGAATCATAAGCAGACCGGCATCTTGAGATCTTAATGTGCACTCTGGTTTGTAAGTCATGATAAGTTCAGACAAGTAAGCCGGACTATGGCCATTTAATGCTTTATATGTTAAAAGGAGGATTTTGAAATCTGCCCTAAACTTAACCGGGAGCCAGTGTAAGGATTTAAGAACTGGAGTTATATGTTCGTATTTTCTTGTTCTTGTGATAATTCTTGCAGCAGAATTTTGGATTAACTGGAGGCTGTATAAAGAACAGTTTGAACATCCAGTGAACACAGCATTGCAGTAGTCAATTCTACTAGAAATAAATGCATGAATTAATTTCTCAGAATCCTGTTTATTTAGAAAGCGCCTTAATTTCCTAGCATTTTTAAGATGGAAGAAACATGATTTGGACAGCTTTGTAATATGTGTTTTAAATGACATGCTATAGTCAAAGAGAACTCCGAAGTTTCGGGCTGATTCAGTAAAATTAACAATTAACATCTCTGTTTTATCTGTGTTTTAAGACTAGTAGTTCTCATCCATCCAGTCCTTGAATTCACTAACACAACTAATTAAAAGACAACATCGGAGAAACTTCATTTGATCTAAATGAAAGGTATAACTGGGTGTCATCTGCATACGAGTGAAAATTAACATTATGTTTCCTAATGATAGATCCCAGTGGAAGCATGTAAATTGAAAACAGTAAAGGTCCCAGTACTCTGCCCTGCGGGACACCATATCTCACTTATGTGTATAAGGATGGAGTACTGTCAGCACATTTCTGTACATATTGGAATCGATTTGATAAATAAGAACTAAACCAAGCGAGCATGGTTGGTACCTGTAAGCCCAACATCATTTTCTAGCCTGTGCAGTAAAATAGAATGGTCAATGGTGTCAAATGTTACACTTAAGTCTAACATCATAATTACAGTGGAGTTTCCTTCATCAGAGAATATCAGAATGTCGTTTACAACTCGCATTAGTGTCGTCTCTGTACTATGACCAGTGCGAAAACCAGACTGAAATTTCTCAAATAAATTGTAATACGTAAGATGTGACTGAAGCTGATTGGCAAAACCAGATTAGAAAAGTATTTTTAATTGATTTAAATTGAATTAAATAATTCCTAATTTTTCTTATATATTTTTACCATTATATTGATGCAATCATTTTGTAAAGTTTATTTTTCGTGGGCATCACCTTTTAGGATCTTTAGGCTGTTGAAATGCTGTGTGTTGCTTGGCATGTGATGGACACGATGTATAAGATCATATTTGTTACATTGTTATATGTATGATTGGCTTTCTGTGTATTTAACTTTGCTTTGAATGTGTTTCAACTCATTTACGTACCGGTTCTTTAACTGTCCTTATGTTCTCTGTTCTTTGTGGATGAAGCCACTGTGGTATCACTGTTACTGGATCCTCCCATTAACTATAAAAGGCTGAGAAACTGGAGAGATCCTCTAGTGGTTCATTGACGTGTGATTTTTATTTATTTATTTTTTCAGATTGCTGGTTTTTGGAGCTTTTTGCTATTGTATTTCATTTACTCTTTGGTGTTTTTTTGAACTTATTTACCTTGGATTGTATTTTAGACAACTTCTTTTGCTCTTGTTGAGCCTTTTTTGTTAACAAATTATTTTTTTAGAAAGATTCTTTACTTTAAATTAACGCTTCAAGCTAAAGTTTTAATAGTTTTCCTCCATTTGTGTGGCATTGTGATATTTTTGAGACCTTTAAGAACATTTTGACCTTTATATGCCATTTTCTCCTTTTTGGGTACAGGTAGACTGAAGCCTGCTGGTAGTTGTTGGGAGAATGATTGTGTAGGGTGACCCTCTTCTAGGTTGGCCAGTGCAGGTCCTGGTCTGCTTTTTGTGAAATTTTTCGAGGTCTCGAGTCCAGCTCACAACAACTATAAAAATCACATCAAACAACATCCAAACATTGTGAAAATACAAGGAAGACTAAGAAAAATACTTTTTCACATACATTTATTTTAGTTGTTTATTACTTATATGGGAAGTTCTTATCGGTCATGACGGTATGTGATAAAATTCTTTTAATAAGAAGTAAAAAATACAGATAAGAAGAGAAATCTCATGTGGCATCATTGGCCACATGAAATTTGCAAATGACAATAAAAGAAACTGGGTAGAAAATACTGCAGAGATAGTAAAATAATTCATTCTTAAAAAATGGAGGTTGTTTGTGTTGATTCTCTGTTCTTTTTAATCTTACTTTGGTTTCCCTGAAGCTGCCCGTACTACTCTTCTTGTCATTGTGGGTATTTTAACACCCAAGGAATCAATTTCTTCAATCAGAATTTTGGTTAGGGCTTCAGTTTAAAAGTTTAATGTTGTGATAAAGGCGCTATATAGCGCCCGACCCGGCACAGACTACGCAGAGGCACGTGTACAAATCACACAGGCTTTTATTTTTCTTCACCCGTGGGCACACGTCTTCCCCGTGTCCCACAGGCCTAACACAGTCCCAAAAGCACTTAAACACAAAAGCAACAACTCTCCGCCTTGTACCACCTCTCCTCTCAGGTAACCTCGTCCTCTTCCTCCCGATTCTGGCCCTTCAGTGGTGGAGGCTGGCCCATTTTGTAGGCCCCCCGGGCTTGACCACCTGGTCCCAATTGCACTTCCGGGTGGGGCTGATGACTCGTCCAGCCGGGTTCTTGAGTCTCTGCAGCACCCCCTAGCGGCCACCCCAGCTCCCACCCAGGTTGTGGAGGACTCCATGTCCCATGGAGCCATGCGGGAGACTGGGGAACGAACATCGGTCAGGGAGGCTGCCACCAAGCATCCCGGGGGAGGTATTGAGCTGCCCATGGTGGCTCTCCCGGAACATATGCAGCAGAGGCGTCCTGGCCAGGCATGGGACCCGGCTGTCCATCACAATGTGTTTTACTGTTTTTTGAATGCCATTTTGTTTTGAGGATGGTGCTGCTATTTTGGGACTTTTGCAGTGTCAATTTCCATTTGGATTTACCATGAAGCACTGGGGCCATACTGCTTGGGATGTTATCAAAGTGTCATTATATAGAGGTTAGGAGCATACTCTGATACAGCGCATTGCCGCACCCACTGCATGACAAACCAACTCACTATCCCAGATTAAGACCTGAGTGCAGCCATGCAACGGGTGACACCTCAGCACTGCACTAGTTCAGGTTGAATGGAACAGTATGAGTTTTTTTTATGGTGGCTGGAGTGCCAATTCTGTCACCAACCCCCAGGTTTTTCCCTGCAGTATAAAGATGGATCTAAAATAGTAACAAGTAGCTCAGATTGGACTGCTTATTTTGAATGTTGATTACTAATATTTTACACAAAGCTCTGTCTTTTGTCTTTGATTTTTGGTTTAGGATTTGGCTTTGAAGTTTTCTCTTTTTTAAACTTTTAAGTTTTTGATTCTTGCCTTGCCCTGATCCTCACTCTTAATTATTTGGATTGACAGCCAGTGCAATATGTAGGCTTAATCCGGCTCTCCATAATTCTCTATGACGTGGAGACATTGTGGGAAAAGCTGCTGCCTCACAGCGTCACAGTTCTCATTTTTGAATCCCACCTCAGAAGCTCTCTTAACAGAGATTGAATGTTACACCACACCAAATTACTGTTTTAAGATGTCTCAAAATTAATTGAAAAAAATTCAAGATACGTCACAATAAGTTTAAGGTATCTGAAATGCTCCTTGAGATATTGCAAATGGATTTTGAGATACCTAAAATCAATCTTCAGATATCTCAGATTCACCTTGCACACATTTTAAAAAATCTAAAATTCATTTTGAGATATCTCATATTCAGATGTTCTGAATAGGAATTTGTGTCTATTTCAAGAAATCGTAACAACTATTTGAAATAAGCCAAAATGGACATGATGTTTTTGAAATACCTGGAAATTCATTTTAATATTTTAGTTTTATATTAGGTATCTGAAAATGATATTCAGATATCTTGAAATAGCCTTTCTTTTTTAAAGATATTTTGAAATAAAATTACAGATGCCTTGAAACACATGTTAACATATCTGTGCTTGTAGCAAAAACCAATTTTAAACTTTCAGGAAATCATTTTTAGATATCTAAAATGTGACTGAGAGTGAAGATATCTAAAAAGCTTTTCAAGATATCCAAATTACATTTTGAGAGATCTTGAAATAATATCTAGACCACTTTTTATACAGTGGGTATGGAAAGTATTCAGACCCCCTTCAATTTTTCACTCTTTGTTATATTGCAGCCATTTGCTAAAATCATTTAAATTAATTTTTTTTCTCATTAATATACACACAGCACCCCATATTGACAGACAAAAAAAATAATTTTTGAAATTGTTGCAGATTTATTAAAAAAGAAAAACTGAAATATCACATGGTCCTAAGTATTCAGACCCTTTGCTCAGTATTTAGTAGAAGCACCCTTTTGAGCTAATACAGCCATGAGTCTTCTTGGGAAAGATGCAACAAGTTTTTCACACCTGGATTTGGGGATCCTCTGCCATTCCTCCTTGCAGATCCTCTCCAGTTCTGTCAGGTTGGATGGTAAACGTTGGTGGACAGCCATTTTTAGGTCTCTTCAGAGATGCTCAATTGGGTTTAAGTCAGGGCTCTGGCTGGGCCATTCAAGAACAGTCACAGAGTTGTTGTGAAGCCACTCCTTCATTATTTTAGCTGTGTGCTTAGGGTCATTGTCTTGTTGGAAGGTAAACCTTCGGCCCAGTCTGAGGTCCTTAGCACTCTGGAGAAGGTTTTTGTCCAGGATATCCCTGTACTTGGCGCATTCATCTTTCCCTCGATTGCAACCAGTCGTCCTGTCCCTGCAGCTGAAAAACCCCCCCACAGCATGATGCTGCCACCGCCATGCTTCACTGTGGGGACTGTATTGGACAAGTGATGAGCAGTGCCTGGTTGTCTCCACACATACCGCTTAGAATTAAGGCCAAAAGTTCTATCTTGGTCTCATCAGACCAGAGAATCTTATTTCTCACCATCTCAGAGTCCTTCAGGTGTCTTTTAGCAAACTCCATGCGGGCTGTCATGTGTCTTGCACTGAGGAGAGGCTTCCGACAGGCCACTCTGCCATAAAGCCCTGACTGGTGGAGGGCTGCAGTGATGGTTGACTTTCTACAACTTTCTCCCATCTCCTGACTGCATCTCTGGAGCTCAGCCAAAGTGATCTTTGGGTTCTTCTTTACCTCTCTCACCAAGGCTCTTCTCCCCCGGTAGCTCAGCTTGGCCGGACGGCCAGCTCTAGGAAGGGTTCTGGTCGTCCCAAAGGTCTTCCATTTGAGGATTATGGAGGCCACTGTGCTCTTGGGAACCTTAAGTGCAGCAGAAATTTTTTTGTAACCTTGGCCAGATCTGTGCCTTGCCACAATTCTGTCCCTGAGCTCTTCAGGCAGTTCCTTTGACCTCATGATTCTCATTTGCTCTGACATGCATTGTGAGCTGTAAGGTCTTATATAGACAGGTGTGTGGCTTTCCTAATCAAGTCCAATCAGTATAATCAAACACAGCTGGACTCAAATGAAGGTGATCTCAAGGATGATCAGAAGAAATGGAAAGCACCTGAGTTAAATATATGAGTGTCACAGCAAAGGGTCTGAATACTTAGGACCATGTGATATTTCAGTTTTTCTTTTTTAATAAATCTGCAACAATTTCAAAAATTATTTTTTTTGTCTGTCAATATTGGGTGCTGCGTGTACATGAGGAAAAAAATTAATTTAAATGATTTTAGCAAATGGCTGCAATATAACAAAGAGTGAAAAATTGAAGGGGGTCTGAATACTTTCCGTACCCACTGTATATCTGCAATGCATTTGCAGTTATCTTAAAATAGTTTCCAGGGTATTTTCAGATGTCTCAAAAGCTAGGATACTGTATATGGCCACTTGTTTTGTTTATCAATAAAAGAGAACCTAGGAGGCAAGTATAATGCCTTTCAGGACAAAATGAAAGTCTTCACGATAAAACAACTGGTGATCAAACTACCAAGTTATGTAGTTGAAGCAAAATCATCGACTCATTTGTTTTAAAAGTCTGGATAAAATTTGGCACAAATTAACTACCAATTAAATTAACGGTTTATCGGAGTTGTAGTAGTAATTATAATCAACAACAATAATCAGCAGGTTTCTCGTAAAATAAAAAGTCATAAGAAGACAATGATACCAACCAACAGTAAAAATAACAAAGCCCCTTTACACCACCCAACCACAAAATTTGGCAGTTGAAAGAGGTAAAATGAAAATTTCCTCAACAAAACCAAGGAGAGAAACAAAACCTTCACATCAGGCCTCATACGAAGAATATCTTGGAAGAAAGAAGGAGAAAACAACACCCATTGCAGGATATCTGGTTGCACAGAGGTTGCACTGCAAAATATGAACCTGATGATTCATTAATCATTGCCACAGCAAGTTCTAGAAGAGTAAGATTGAAAGATGATGCTTTCCAAAATGTAAGAGTTAAGAGACATCAGAATTCCACCATGAAATTAAAGATGCATTTGCTGTTACTGTGCCTAAACAATGCAGCCACTTCTGGATGGAAGATGATAGGTTCAGTAAAAGAAAACTTTGGGGAAGATAATAAAATGAGGTAGCATGAAAGATTATCAAGAAGAAATTAGCAAAATACATTCAAAAAGTAGAGATTTGGGACAGAGCAAACTGATTATGTTAGAGATTAATGTGCTTAGACAAATATAAAATACTGGTGAAAAGAGATTTTCAGGAGTAGAGGGGGTTGTCAAGGGAAGGTCAGGTGAAATATTTGTTGGATAACACTTTGAATGTACACATTGGAGCCTATGTTGGTGGAGTCACACACATGCTATTGGGAGACAGGTGAAAGGCCTTAAGAATAGTACTACCATGCCAGACCATGGGAAATCTCACTAGGTCCCGGAGCCGGTGATGACGTCACTTTCTGGTACCAGCACAATGAATGATGTCACTTTCCAGTCTCGAAGACATCACTTCCAGTACTGGTGCCAGTGTCACTTTCGGACCAGAAGATGTCACTTTCGGTTCCAGTCCTGATGATGTCACTTCCTGTCTTGGGCTTTAAAGCCACCACGTTTTCATTTTACAATCAGTTCTGTTTTGGACTCAAACCTGTGAACATCACAACCAATTCAACCCATTTGCAGCCAAGACACAATATACGGGTGGCTGCCCCAAACCTTTTGATGTCTGTGGTCTGTTTTTGTGACAGTGGATAAAAGGAAGACTTTGGTCTTCATATGTGGGATTTTGAAGGTGATGATTTTGTCAGTGATATTGTAAGGAGCACGTCAGACTACTTGATAGTGAAAGGAAATGGCTGAGGAATGATTAAAAAAAATGTGAGGATGAGACTTGACGTTGCTTATATACTTTTAGTATTGGTTGAGGAAGAATACATGTGTTAATGATGAATAGTTTAGGAGAAGATGAAATATGTGAAACCTGAATGAGGAGGATGAATTGACTATGTGTTCATTAACTTTTAAATGCATCTGGCATGCAGAATGCAAAATAATGGATGAAGTTAGCTGTTGGGCAAAGGGACCTCAGAAACTGAAGAATACCTCATACGCAATAACCTCAACCAAGGAAAGGAAGTGTTTTAGAAAATGTTAAAAAAAATCAAATACTACAAAAGCAGTGATGAAGGTACAGGAAGGCAAGAAGAACAATTTTTCAAGTATACCTAACAACGAAAAGAGAAAATTCTTTAGTGGCAGATGGCAAAAAAAGATGGAATAAGCTGGAAGTGAATTGCTTGGAAAATGCTAAAGGAAACTTTATAATTAAGTGTAATGCAATCAATAACACCTGGAAGAAATATATAGAAAACTTGCTGAAAGAAGAAATTAAAATGGATTATGATGTTAGATGTGCAAACTATGAAGGCACCATTCATCTATTGCTTTGACTACCTACAGTAAAAACTCACAACTCAATTTAAGAATCTAGGACAAGGCTGGCACCGGGTCTCAGGCAATCTACTACCTCATGAAGCTCTGGATTTAGCAGGTTTGATGCAGAAATCTTCACTTAGAGGGCAACAGGACATTACTGAAGCAGACAAGATCCATACTATACCAAATATGATCAGAGAGTGAAAGGCAAACACAGTCTTAGTAAAAAGAAAAAGTTGTGCTACATGAAGGATGCAAAGTACTGAAGCGAGTGGTAAGCAATGAGCCAATGCAAGGTGGCTTCCCAGCTTCAAGTAGGTTAAAGCATCCATGTTTTCAGGAAGCCAGAAGTCACATGACTAGTGATGCGTGATACAGGTAAATTTCAGTTTGCATGCAGTTTTGCAGACACTAAAAATTCGCTTTACGGGTAATTCTACGATTGTGACATACAAAACAAGCTAAAAAAACTTTTAGGGCTTTTAAAGGCATTCTTTTTGGTTAGAAAACGAGGACAGTTACTTCCTAAAGCCTTGTTCACAATTCCATGTTCTTTTCGGTGTGCTGCGTAACACATCTGATCTGTAACACCTCTTTAAACTCTTTAAGTTCTTTGTGTGTCTCTTGTTCACATCACCACAGTGTTTTTTTAAAAAAATTGATATACTGCATATTCTCCACACGAATATGTGCACATTACTGGGTTTTCACTATATGGAAAGCCACCACTGCCATCCCCTCCCTGTTATGTAGCAATCACCTTATCCCAGTTTAGGAAATGCACACGTCCGGTGATTTCCTTTACTAGATATCTTTATTGAAATACAAAATGACAGGCAGACGCACCCACGAGAAATTATTGCATGTAAACATTTACAGATGGGAACTAAACACCTTTCTGCTTGTGTGAATATCATGAGTTTCGCTGGAAATGAAACATAATTTATTTTAGGATTTTTTTGCAATTTTGTGTGAATAGTTTCATCCATCACTGTGCATGAATAATAATCATGGTTGGGTAAGACAGAAATGTATTATTTACAGGTTGCAAAGGTAAGGCGATCCATTAGAAAGTGAGCCTTTTTAAGGAGAAGGTTATTTAGACGTAGTACTAGATAGCAGATTCAGAAAGAAGAAACAGTTTGATGTTTGACAAGGGAAATAAACCCACAGTCCTTTGACATACAAATGCAGCAAAAGCATTGGGAGATGAGAAAGATGCTGCATTTGTTCAGTGGTCACACAACACCACGGCATGCTTTTGGTTTGTGACAGAAGTTCTTATTTTAGCATTGACTTTTATTTCCAGAAACTTGCTAATGCTAATAACATATTACAGCAATCATCCTGAAGAACACCATGTCTTTCTGAACTTCACAGTATTTAGCCTGTGAGAGTCAATCCATACGCCATTAGTTAAAAGGGCCAATCAAGGAATAAAGCCTTGGATGGGATATAAATCTGTCATGGGGACTCTCATGCAATTACACAAACATGGACCCTCATAAACACAGTCACTCACATTAAAGTTGGTCATTTAAGAGAGAGAGAGTGGGCGGTCAGGATGAGAGTGTGGGGCTACACCTTTGAAGTAGGCAAGTTGGTGAGTAGACATTGCTAGAAGCCATGTATAAGCAGGCCAAGAGTGGAATCAGAGGTTGTTTTTTTGTGTTGACCTTTTTGTATGTCTCCCCCCAGTGGGCTCTCTTAAATATGCACACCAGTTTTGATATTTTTGGCTTATTCTCTGCAAAGAAGGATGCTATGAGAGGTCCCTTCTATTTACAGAGCATATGGTATTAATAGACCACTGTAAACAGAAAGTGTGAACATGGATGTCTGTTACTTCAAACTGCAAATTTGGTATCATTTAATTGTAGAATCTACATGGATTGGATCCTAGTTTTTTTCTACATATGGTCAAAGTAAAGATAATATACATCATTTATAGAATATATATTACCTCAAAGACATTTTAAGCCTACTTTGATATAATGACTCACCTTTTGGGTTCTTTCTTTGATAACTATAATCTTCTTATTATTTAACTCATCATCTAATTAATGAATTCATTAATGGGTCTGATCAGATGATCCTGTTAAAAAGAGATGGACTTTAGGTGGTGACACCGCATATACGTTACATTAGATTGCTTCAGATTTGTAGTCCCTGTTCCTTAGCAAATCGCATTATGTACCTTTTAATGAGATTTCAACTGCATCGCTCTCATTCTCTTCATAGGCACGCTGGGCAAGTGATGCTTCTGATGAAATTCTGTTCCTGATGATCTAAAATTAGTTTATTTATGGTGAAAATAGAAATACAGCAACAAAAAATAAATACACAATTACATACTTGTGTCCATAAATACCCATGTCCCATTGCTGGTAAGTGGATTCAACAATGAATGTAAAGATACATAAATTTAATTTGATTTGGAGAAAGAGTACAGGCAGCTATGAAAAGTAATAAAAACAAAAGGTTTTTGGGATGCATACCGTTTATGAAGTTTGCATATTGTACATTACAATCTTATGTTTTCCTCTGCTAAACATAACATCATTTTAACTGTGGCATATTTACGTGACATATTGTCCTCAACTACTTAGCAAATTACAGAATGTGTTAAACATGAAATTTTACGTGGGTAATCAGCTTGTAATGGTGCACGTCCCCTGTCCTCTCGATGGCAAATGAGCCAAATCAGAGTGACAGAAACAACAGAAGTTAAGGTGAATTTGAAACAAGGTAGAAAAAAAAAGTTATACTCACTGGGTCTGCAAAGTAAAACTGCAATGAAGCAAAACTCTTATTGACCACAAAACAGAATACATGCTGTCAGTAAACTTTCCCAAAGCCACAAAACTAAAATCCTATGTGGTCGCTATTTATGGTCCACCTGTCCTACCCCATTAACTAAGAACTCATTAAGAAATTATAACAATTCCATCTGAGAGTTCTCTATTCCTTATAACACAGAATGACTACGAATGATATTGCAGGACCCCAATCAGACTACTTAGCTAAGAATCTACTGGTCGTCTCCCTGCCACTGAGTGAGACACCAAAGGACACGGCTCATCATATTGGTGCAAAGGTACCCTGTGGACTCGTTTTCTGAGGTTGAATTCCATGAAGGAATGTTTGAGGAAATGTAATTATAAAACAACTTGAAAAGTCAAACTACTATCAAAAAATATAAAGCAGCCAGAAAAAGAAATGTATAAACAGAAAACCGTGGTAACCTGAAAGAGAAACTATCACATAGTGTGTTTGAGCTTAGCCTGTAGTACTGTTAATAGAGAGGATAATCCAGTGTGGTAGATAATGTTTTTAATAAATGCAAAAGACAAGAACTTTAACTCTCACCAAGTAACATAGCTGAATGAGCAGAGCTGCAAAACATGCATGTCATAAATAATAAAATGTTTTTTACAAGAAGGAGTTGCATTTTTTCAAAAGAGTATATTATTATCTGTGCCTGATATGAAGATGTCTTATTTTTGCAGCCCTTTTTACTACATCTGGCCTTGGTATTAAAAAACAACTGCAAACATAAGAACATAAGAAATCTGACAATCAAAAAGAGACCACTCGGTCCATCCAGTTCGATGGTTTAGCTAATCTTAGCACCCGAAACATATCAACAGAACTTTGAGATGTTTGCAGTTCCTTTTCAAAGAAGAGCGTTTGAAGGCTTCTATGCTTAAGGCAGTATTACAAATCTTCATGTATGTTAAGCAATAATTAAATGTTTTTTAAAAACAATAACAAGACAAATCGATAAATAAATGAGAACAATGTATGGTTTTGACCGTATATAAACAGTAGCTATTACAACATGCTTTGATTTTTACTGTAGAAATAATAAAAAAAAACTCAGATGAAAATGCCTGGAAAAGCAAAATATATTTTTAAACTTTGTTCCACATTACTTTACCATACTTTATATCCTGTCATTATAAAGATTTGTTTAATAGTTGCGGCATCTAGTTACATTCATATCTTTTTCATTGCAAGTCATTTTAATTAATCTACACTATTTACTAAAAGGAACATTTTTAATTGATATTTTCTAACTTAATGCCTTAAGGAATATAAATGCTATATAAGTGGCACATGATAGGCCTAAATAGCATTAAGCTAGAAATGTTTAGTGTTCTCCTACCTCATGCTGTAGACGGAGTGCATCTTTGAAACGGAGATAATCCATTATTTAGTTACGTACAATCTGAAGGCTTGTGTGACAGATTTTTACTTATCAAAGCAAAAGAAATACTTTCAGATGGCTGAATATATTATATTTTGCGCATTGTCAAGTCAATTGCAATTATATCATGAAGATTTAATAATAATAACAATAATATATGTTTATTAAAATGCAATTAAACTTCCATACAGAAATACACCCATACATTAAACAGTATATTCTGTATGTACATCATTCACACACATATAGAGGTGGAAAGGAAGAAAGAGAAACATATTTAAGAATAAATAATATTTTTACATAATATATACTTAATTATTTATCTTTCATACAGTAAGCACACTCTGTCCTAAACAAGATCATGTTAGCATTTACAGTATATGTTTTGTTTGACTTCAGTGCAATGCACAAAAGAGTATACACATATTTTAAAGTATTCATCTTGGACACAAATATTAATTATAAAAGTATAATTGAACCATTCAAAGCATTGAGAAAACAACCACATTGGTCCATTATCTGATTTTATTGGCTCACTAGTTTATGTGAAGAAAATAGGTTATTTGAATTTTTATTTTTGCTCAGTGAATGCAACATATAACCATGCATGCTTTAGCATTCTAATAAATAAGAAAATATATCAAAAAGCAAAATAGAATTTGCTGATGAAATCAAAAGACAGGTGACTTTATCCTAAATGTCAATATGATGTGTGTAAATGTAATCCAAATATGAGTGTGTCTTGAACTTGTCTTTGCTTTTCTTGTATGTGAAATTGATTCATCGTAATTTTAACTAAAATTATCAATAATGGCAAAAAAAAAAAAAAACCCAAAACAATTCTGCATTAAAAACCTACTGGGGTTCATGAGAAACCTTCATAAATTTCAAATAGTGAAAGAAAAGTATTTGTTACTAAAAAAACAGTAAAGCTGTCAGGTTTACATCTCTTAGCATTTTTTGCTTTTTGGTCCATTAACAGCTTAAATACAGCTGCTTTCATTAAATGTCAGTTTAGGTAGAAAACAAATATGAAATTTAAGGAAATGGAGTCACTAATGAAATTATATATATATATATATATATATATATATATATATATATATATATATATATATATATACACACACATACTGACTTTCAAATTGTTGACAGTAGGCATATTTAAAGGAATTTAGGCCTGCATAAAAAAGAAATGTGTTACAAAACAGGTGTGAAAATAATCAGTACTAAAAATGATTTTATATAAAAACAAATATGATTGTGTCAAAAAAGAAACCAGTGTTCACATTTAAGACGACGATACATTTAAACTTCACGTTATTTGTAACGAGTTGGCTCTTCTGTTTTTCAGGAGCATCTATCAGGTGTTACCTGTCAAGTAAGCACGGACTTGTCAGAAACAGAAGGCAGGGCTCAGTTTCCTCTCATCCTGACCAGTCGGAATATATAGACGTGAGTATGAGGTGCAAAAAAACGACCGCACTAATACTAATATCAGACCGTATATGTCCGGTGGACATCCTGATGATAACGTGAAGTAAACTGACGGCTATCACCGCTGGACAAAAATACGTCAAAAATGGCAGATCATAGCAAATGAAACGAAAAGTAGTGAGTTTGGTAGCCTCCGCTAACAAATGTTACTTTACGTTTTGAAAGTTTACTTTTAAAAGAGGATTATTTATAAAACCTACAAGTTTGTTTCTAACTTCAGCAGGTACCACATGCATAAGCTGGTCAGCATTTTTATAAAGTTATCAATAAATATTGAACTGTTTTTATAGTTATAATATACACAACAATTAAAAGTGATAGAAAAGCATATATGTACGCTATGCACAAATTGCAAGATCTTTATCTTTAATAAACATGATCTGTGGAATTGAAAGAATTCTCACCAATACCAGGCTGATTTCTTTCACGCGAATTATTAGCAGAACTCTTGCAATAAACAACACCTTAATTTGGACGATTAGTGAAACTTAGTGAAGAATAATAATTTTAGCGGAGCGTGTTTGCGCTCTGTTTTAAGAAGGAAACTTAGAAAATAAAAGAAAAGACAGCATCTGGCAAAGATAGATAGATAGATAGATAGATAGATAGATAGATAGATAGATAGATAGATAGATAGATAATGAAATGCACTATAAAATGATAGATAGACGTATAAATAAATCTGCTCGCTAATGCTCATCTTGAGGTATGGGTGCTACATTTTTGGTTTGTTTTGTTCCCGTTTCTTATTCACTGATGTTCACAAATATACAGAATGGCTTATTAGGTCATTTTCAATAAACTGTGTTAAAGGGGACATGCAGGTGATGGGTGTAACAGAACAAGATGCAGAGGACAGAAAGATATGGAAGAAGATGATCCGCTACCCCTAACGGGAGCAGCCGAAAGAAAGAAGAAGATGTTAAAGGGTGCAAAGTACATGTAACATACGATATCTTTCAAGGGTACTACGGTGATTTATGAAGTGTACGATAAAAGAACATCAATAATTGTTAATGCCCTATGCAAAAAATAATCAAACTAAAAAAACAGGTTTATACGAACCAGCGCAGATCAAGCCTTGTTCTACAAGCAACAAGTGGTGTGTTAAAAAAGCGCACAATTCATGCCGGTGACATGTCGAGACATTGTTACAGTATAAAGCAAGCAAAATATAATAAGGATTTATGCTTTTTACGAAAAATAATAATAATCAACAAAGACACGATATATTTATATTAAAATGTACTTTGATATATTTGTAATAATGCTTCAAAGTAAAAAATGCACTTTTTTGCCTTTTAATAAAAATTATTTTTATTTCCAACATATTATACACAAATAGCTTCATTATATTCGCACATTGAATACAGACACGACTTAATATAACAAGTAACATTTGCGTCAATGCAAAACAATAGGAGATAAGCATGTTTAATTCCACTTGAGATTGACATAACGAAAGTAAAGTGCTTCCTCTAAATCCTTCAGTTTCAGTAGTTAAAAGTACAATACTAATGTACTGAGCTCTGCGTTTTCCTCCAGATTACCAGTAAGGTCACGTCCTTCACTAGAGTGGTCCCAGAGTGGTTCGCTTCTCTCGGCGTCCAGTCCACTCACCGCTGATTGACCCACAAAGTTTTAATAAATGACAAACCGAACTGGCCTTTCAAGCGAATGATCAGCGTCCCGGCTGGAACGCCGTGCCTAGACAATGGAAATTATAGCAGACGTCTGTGCAATATTCAGTTCATCATTACATAAATGCTGAATTTTCGCATTCTTTTTCAACATTTCTCTTCGGTTTCTTCGTCTACATTTATAGATTCATTTGAACATAAAAACTTTCTTTTTATTCGTATGGATTTTTTAGCGACATTACTTTTATATTTGAAACTGCAAAAAATATATCCTAAACCTGTCTAAATTTAGAACATTAAACTACTTGATTAAAAAGTTTACCAGATGCAGATATAAGAATAAAAGTCACTTTTCCCAGCAGTAGCGAAAGGATTTTACTTGTTCTTCCAAGCTGAATTACTAATATCTTTATCTTCTTTTTTTAAATAAAAATGTCTTCCAGTGCCAAATATAAGATAATGAGGAAGTTGTATCATTAAGTAATAAATGATGCAAGAACGACAATTATATAAAAAATAAAATAACTAAACCAAAAATAACGCAGTACAGATCTGCCACTTTGTGTGCGGCCACAGGCTTTAGTACGAGGAGTGTAAGCACTTTCTGAAACACCACGTTGGGCCCGTTAGTGAATCCCCATACTGAGGTAATACTGAGCCTCTGCCTGGTGCCGCCGACCACCAGCACTTCTTTAATGCACTAGGGCGGACAGCAGCGGTCCGTTTTTGCCGTCCGCCGAGTCGGAGAGAGTCTGCTCAAGCAGCGCAACGGACGCGGTGGACGCGCAGATTTGCGCCGCGCTGCTTGTAAGTGCCGGTACAGTGTGAGCCAAAGACGGCGTGGGCTTTATTGGCACAGGGACAGCTGGCATAGCTTGGCTGCTGGGATGGCAGAGCGTCTTCACGGGAACACCGAAAGACCCGTAATCGGCAGAAATTGGCATCGGTGCCATGGAGTCGAGCATCCCAACATGTGGCCACATGCTGTTGACCATGTTGCTAAGATGACTTGGCACTGGGTACCCGAGGTGATGCATCACTGAAGCTATTGGCAGGCCGCTGGCCATCATGCCCTTGTAATCTCTTCCAATTATGTTCTCGATGGCAAACGGGTGCTTGAATCCTGTGGATTGAGCTCCGTTAAGGCTGTAGGTCTGAAAGTGGGGCAGCCTCCCCACGCCAGTGGCAGACTCTGGTGGGCCGATCGATATTTTAGCTGGGTGGTGCTGATGGTGAAAGTAATGAAGCATCTGTGAGTTTTTAGATGACAAGTGCTCAGATCTTAAAAGTTTAAATCGTTTCCGCCTACGTAAAAAGCTGCCGTTTTCAAACATATCTCCGCAGTCTGGGTGCAGCGCCCAAAAGCTGCCCTTCCCGGGCTGATCTGGTCTTCTCGGAATCTTAATGAAGCAGTCGTTGAACGAGAGATTGTGTCTCAAAGAGTTTTGCCATCTTTGCGTATTCTCCCTGTAGTACGGAAACCTGTCCATGATAAATTTGTAAATGTCACTCAGCGGGAGCATCTTTTCCTGGGAACTCTGGATGGCCATGGCAGTGAGAGATATGTAGGAGTAAGGAGGTTTCTGGTCACTGTAGGAGTTCTTTCCAGGCCGAGGCATTCTGGTCTTTAAGCTGTGGTCCTCAGACACCTACAGCTCCTGCTGATAGGCACGGCACAACATATGAATTACTTTTGAATGCTGACCTCTTCTACAGAAAGGCGATCCAGGGCTCCTAGTGCCGGAGGTTAGTCTCTAAATTTATATATATATTTGAGAAAAGTGAGTGTTAAGAGAAAAAAAATATTCGGTTATACCTTTAGCCGTTCTAAATATTCCTTCCTCCCGAAAGTAGCAATGTCCCCACTTCAGTGATCACCGAAGTACTGCAAACAACTTTCCAATTAAAATGATTTAAAGAGGAGCTTAAGAGTGCAGAAAAGTTTCTCGCCAAGGATTCTCTAAAGACAGATTCAAAAAACAGCAGTCCACACACAGCAATGCCAACGCAAATCCAAGACTTTCCGAACGAGTTAACGCGAGGCTTCTTAACAGCGGAACCGAAGAAGTAAGTTGGAGTTAATCAACCAGTTCAAATCGCACGAAAGAAGGCAGCTCACGTTTCGTCGGTGGCAAACGCTTGTGTTTCATGTGCGCTCTGTTGCTTAAGCAGCCGCGTTTTGTAATGATCACAGAGATGCTGAGACCCCTGCAGGTCCCTCTTTATTATCACATGACAATCGCTCTGGGACAATTCAAGGGAAAAGGGGGTCTCTAATGTTGTCTTATTTGCACCTACTTAGGAAATAATCGGGCCAATAGAAATCGAGCAGCGAATGTGAACACAGAGTCGGGTTGGATCTGCAACCTTGGGGGCAAAGGTATGCAGCAATGGCCACGCACGGCAGTGCCTATCTATCTATCGCACACACAAATACACACACACTGAGCTTACTGTCAACATGGGGACTATTGGTAATTTATCAAGAATGAGCGGTATAATCAACATGAAAATTGTTTTCAAATGAAAGTAAGCAAACCTGGGCGTTAGGGTTTCCGAAAGACTAAATTAGAATAACTGATTTTAAGTGAAGCTTTGTCAGGTCATTCCCAGATTGAGCGATAAGCAAGTTAGGGATGTACAACTTGAAAAATGCGCACAATCACATACACTGCAGGGCTTGAAAATGCACCGATTTTAAATGCACACAATCGTATTATTATTATTATTATTATTATTAGTGTTTTCGACCGTAGATACATAAACATGTTGGGACACTCTAATGGATAAAAAAAATCAAAAGGATGGATAAACATGTTTGAAAACCTTTGGTTTATGTGTAAACAGCATTCATGTCACTTCATTTTAGTTTAACGGCCAAATTACACCTTATTGATTCAAAAGTATTAACTCCAAAATACTTGTTAAGTTTATCTTCACGCGACCATTTTAAGAACCTTCATCTGCAAACGTTACGCAAAAATAATAATTTAATTTAAGATTTCCAGTTTAAATTTTTTTTAAAAACTGATATTTGTAATTTTTATGGCTGACAAAACAAATTAAATCATATAAGAGTTTGGTTTTAGCACCTTGAAGTAATTGTTACCTTTCCTTAAGAAGATAGTTTAACAGCATCGCTACTACACCAATATTAGTTAAAAAAATACAACAACAACAATAATAGTAGATTAGTTATTATTAATTTCGAAGTAAATTATGCGCCACCGTTTACTTAAAGCAGTTGCCAATATGTTTAATATTTAGAGACTGGTATTAAAAGACAGATTTTGAAACATTTTTTAATTCCATTGTTTGTTTTTTTTTGGGAAAAAAATTAAATTAAAAAGGCGGATCAATTGCCAGATCTTGGGTTCGGTTAGGTTGAGAGCTTATGTGTTAATATTGCTGCGCTTTTAACATCCAACAGTGATTCGAAAGGCGGCTTTAGCTTCTTAAAATAGGTAACTGTTTTAAAAATACAAGTTAATGACTAACTAAATCTTTTACAACTGCACTAAATGAGAAAAATACGTTATATATTTAGACATTTATATAAAGTCATATGTGCATTTGTATATATATATATATATATATATATATATATATAACTTAGTCCAATAATTGAATTAAAGGGGCGCGGAGGATCACACTCCGTCCCAGCTTTTTTATTACAGATATTCCATAATTTCATATAAGCTGTCAGGTTATTAGATAGATAGATAAATAGATAGATAGATAATGGAAGGCACTATATTGCATATTTTACAGTATTGTTCATTGCCAGATAGATAGAATATGTGGCAATGAAAAATACTGTAAAATATGCAATATAGTGCCTTCCATTATCTATCTATCTATCTATCCGTCTGACTGACTTCAGATTTACTTAAGAAAAGCTCACTCATGTCAAACTCACATTAAACTTCATAAAGTTTGTTTTTATTTTTCAAATCAAACTGTAAAATACAATAATAGCATGTGTTGACCTAAGCCATTCTGTTAATATATCCTTCCTTGCAGGTAACGCGGTCCTCCGCAGTTACATTCCAATTGGTGACGTCACTTCTCCGGCCGCTTGATTTTTGCTCAATGAGGTGAATTAATGGATGTCCACTTCGACGCGCCTTCAGTTTGTTGATTAATCTTTTTGTAACGTAAGCTTGTTTTTTAATTAACAAATATTTTGCTCCAGAAATAAAACCCGATTGGTCAATGACAGTACAGTAATTTGTAAATCCATGCATTTAGATGCAAAACGTTTTAGTTTTAAACGGGTACATGCTTGTCATAACGTTATGTAATGTGTTTTAAAAATTATCGCAAGTGTTTAGCTGTTTAAGGATGGTGGGGTCTGGAAACCTATTGTTGTTTTGCTATATAATGGGCCGTCTTAAAGTTAAGACTTTTATGCAGTTCCCTACAGTTGGTGTGGCTAGTAATTGGGATTTTTTTCCACATATTTTATTCAATGTCATATACATTTTGGTAAAGTTTTAAATATATTTAATTTTTAAGAATTAATTTTCTTATTAAACACCAGTCATTTGAAAAAAAGAACTATAAAAGAAACTAAACTTCATTTAACTCCTAATGATATATCATGAAAAACATCACCAAATCGATGTAAAGAAATTAAAGCAAAAATATTTCCTTTTGAATTTTCCAGGATGAAAAGAGCTTGATCTTCTTCTGCGCTTTAAATGCTGCACTGCTGCTAATTTGTAAGCGTCCGTATGGAGCGCTTCAGTGGTGGGGTCATTTTCTTAAGACTGCTCTACCCTCATATTATCTGAAGCTGTTTGGATGCCGTTTTTAAGGCACCTTACATGCCTATTTTTTATCTTCATTAAGTGATCGTTCTTAGTAGCGCTGTAACGGATTGTTTTTATGTCTGACGCTGAAAGACAGAGAGGCACGTTAAGACTCCGATCAGCACTGCCTACTCACCGAGGATACTAATGAGCGACATTTAATATGAAATGATTAAGAAATTAGAGTATGCCGTTACCGTGACAAATACGCAAAGAACATTCGTAAAAACAACAAACTAAAAGAAAGTCACACACCTTTAGGCAGAAGCACGTGGGCACACACACGTCTGTTTCTGAGAGTTTATTACAGCGCTGTGGCTTTTCCTATGCTGAGATTAATACTGTTTTGCTCGTAAACTGCCTAGTGTGCGGTTTCCCACACAACTTTCAGTTAATTGCCGAAAAAAAAGTCTCATTATAGACAAGCTGCTGTCTGCTTAAATAGCTTTGTGATTCCTTAAAGGACTTGGAAAAAAAAAGCAAACTTTGGGCATCTCCTGGTTGTTGAAGAGTGAATAACAAAAGAAGAGCAGCCAGGTGTCATGGTACAACTCCTGACAGCAACTGTCTTCTTTCTCATCCAGGCTGGGCTGGAATACATTACATTAATTAAGTCTTTGGTGATTTAGCATCCTTAGAGAAAAGTCCAACAATGTAATTAAGAGCGAACTGGCTATATTAGTTATGAATATTCAAAACAGTGTCAATTAATTAGCCAACAGATCTAGCTCATTATGCCTCTGAAGCACCAAAGTCCTTGCAGACTTACTTTAAGGGTCAGTGGGTGAGCAGGAAGGAATATTAAGAGGGTCCAAACGATCTTTGTATTGCTCTTAAATATTTTCTAATGATTCCCATTTGCAACCTTTGGTGACAACGAAGTGACGTTTTCTTAAATAACAAAACATATAGTAGTTTGTTTCTTACAAATACAGTTTGTTTGTGAGAGGGGGTGTTATTGGTTTATTTATGTATTAGTCTCCATATTAGAGATGCATCTTAAAGGTACCATGAGGCTAATTCAGGTCTGTGCTGTATATCCTTTCAGACAAGTTAGACAAATATTAAATCTGCTCTCACAAAGGGAGCTGTTAAATAGATAGTGAGCTGATATGCATAAAAAATTAATTAGGTAGTTTTCTCAGCATCAAACTCCTGGACAAATAACTACTTGTAAAGTACACCTTCTGGGCATATTGAACATATGCTGGAATTATCCTTAATTGACTAATTACATAAATTACTCATTAATTTTACAGCACATCAATTATAAAAGATATATCAATTAATTTTGCATACATTAAGCCCCCCCCACCACCACCACCACCACACACGCGCGCACAGATATACACACACTCTCCATTCTCCAGCTACCACCCCTCCTCCCCATTCACAAAAAAAGAAAAGAAAAGAAAAAAGAAAGCCCTGGCGAAACAAACATTCAGAAAAGGTACCGAATAACATTTGTACTTGCATATTTTGCCATAATAATTGGTTTTGCTCTTGGCGATCATTTTTTTTTCTTCTCCTTGCAATAATAATAAAAATTGCCGACATTTCTAATTGTCCTAAAAATTCTAATTGTCCTAAAGACCACTTACGATGTGATCATGCGTGCAGTGGGGCTGAACAGACCATTTAAATCAATTAGAATTGTTCTGATGGAAAATGAGGGCTCGGCAGTGACAAAGCACACAGACAGCACTGAACACAAATGATTTAACATCCACATTAAATCCCCGACTGGATAAGCTTGTCTTATTTTCGGACGCAGCAGGGTGCGTGTATACAAACTAAACTGAACTGATTTTTTTTTTGTGCCGAAATTTTGGATTTAGCAGTACAGTATTATCTTCCCTCGACTCGTAGAAATCCATAAATCTTTATACAATAATGCGGCGCGGATTTATTTATTTATTTTAGCATTTTCCATTACTTTACTCTGATTGTCATTCCATCAAATATTTTCAGAGACGATCACTATGAGCTCTTTCTGCGTTTTTAGCTATCAATACTGTATGTTTATTGACTTGTATTTTCTCTTGGAAAAAAAATGCATTTTGTTACAAACACATTTTTAACGAAGCTAAAGCAGATCAAAAGATGGTAAAAACGTTTTCTGCCTAGTCATGCGAGCGTCACTGCAAAACATCGTTTTTGTGGTCTTAATTCATAATGTCAGCTTTACATTTCGGGGACTCTTAATTTATTTACTCGTGCCTCGTCTTCAAGATCTCCGTTTAGAAAGCGACCTTAATTTTGGATGCTAAAATTCTTCAAAATGACGCAAAGTAATACTACTACTGTTTGAGGCACCTTTTTGGACGAACGTCACACGACTTCAGTACTGTTATGAAGAAACGCAGGCTCAAGTCTGGTATCACATGCAGGCATTATGGTGTGATTACAAATGTTCATAAGAAAGCATTCGTCCAGTTTCAGATACTCAGGTTACCGTCGGGAGCAACTCTGCGGATCACCTAGCGCTTCACACAACTGGGCTCTCGCGTTGGCACAGTCGCAACAAGTCGTGGAGCCGATCGCGTCAGTCCAGTGTGACATCGGCACGTGGCACGCGCATCACGACATTACGACAGGGCTGCTCAATGACAAGTTCAAGTATGCAGCAGGTAATATCGCATTTTAAACCATGACGAATGTATTGAAAAATAAATCATGTTTAGTCATTGTTTACCTTTTTAAATTGGTCATATCTGGCACATGAACGTCAAAAAGTGCGATACAAAAACAATAGAAATTATAACTGAACAGAAACTGAGTTATTAGCAATACTTTTTTTCCACTTCTGAAATAAAAAATAACCATTTTGCTCACATCTGACCCAGAAAGTAAATATTATGCTCATATATGACCCAGGCACATCACAAAGTGCATTTAACAGAATAAAAATAATCTATCAATGCTATAAAGCTGTCGGTGCACAAACCCATAAAAAGTGTAACAGTGGCTAGCACACATGAATATAACATCTGCTCACATCGAGAGAACCATAGTTGTGATTAGAGGTGTCTTTATCTTCTAAACAAAAAGATGCACAGGTCGCATTTAGATCAAGTTTGACGTACTGTGAAGGTACATAGAGGCCGAAAGTCCTAGATCTACTTTTTATTTATTTGGTGAAAAAATCACAGCGTTTACAATTTGAAACTGACAAATCGTCAATTATAATGATAATTCTTTACAATAATATAATGCTTTACTCACTACTCGAAGTCGCTTTGCAAGATTCACACAGGGTGGAGCCGGGACGCGAACCCAGAAGCTCTTTACTATCAAGGAGCAGTGCTACCATTACGTAACATTACTGCATTAATATTATCCTTAATAGTTTACATTTACACAGAATTTACGAAATCGAAGAATATTAACACCAGGTTAATAACAAGCTCTACATTCTACAAAAAGCTGCTATGTAGTCCTGCATAGCAATCAATGCTTACTTAATTTGATTGCGTTTTAAAGAAAATTCCAAACTTTTTGCACGTTTTCATGAAATGCAGTCTTCCCAATTCACTCTTTGCTTTGAGTGTCAATGGCTGATCGTCGTCCTCGTTAACAGCCATAAATCCGCCGGATCAAAGAGTGTGAGTGGGGGGCCAACCAAAGGTAAAAAGAGAAGTCCGCAGACCGTCAGTAACGACACTTTCATTGGAGTAGCAATTATATTAATTTGCGAAAACCCACGTTTGCACTCACTTGATAAAACTGGAATACAGATAAGATTCCGCACACAATTGATTAATGAATCATAAAATATGTAGTCGATGCCACGACCAGCTCTCGCAGCCGAGGTGCCGTTCCGTCACAAGAAAAGGCAATACATTGTGGGTTGAATGTTGCTAGTCTACACGGAGTTTGTACGGTCTGTACTACAGTAAGAATTTAAGCGGGAATTTCTGAAGGCTCGTGAAATATGTTTCACTCTGCGTTTCTGGTGGGAACGCGGGCTGGGCCACTCTACTTCTGTCCCGCATGTGGCCCGCAGGCCGCCATTTGAATAGACCGGCATTACACGATTTGCCGGACGGCTTAAAACACTTGCAACATAAATCTTACACAGACCTGCCAAACAGCATTTCAGGTGCTATTGTTTTACCGTTGAGTTTTAAGGAGCTTTATAATAACGCGCGGATGCAGGTTTTTCTTTCGTGTTATTTTTACAATGTACTACAAGTAGAAACGAGCGATCGGCTCCAGTCGGCCCAATGCATAGATGGCGTATCTGCAGTCAATGCAGAAACCATTGCCAGAAACAGAAATTATTTTCAGTTTTGTTCATCTGTCAAAGTACAATTGAACTAATACTGTACTGGCACAAGACCCATTTCCGGAATACTAGGATTCTGTTAACGTTTGTTTTAAGGAAGCTTTCACGCAAACTAACGTTACTTTAAAGATGCCATGTCGAATCACACGCACTTTACTGAATGTTTGTATCAAAAGCCAATTAAAGGTAAGTGTTCATGGTTTGACTTTAACTTTATTTTTTAATCCATTTTCAGCACTTGTTTATTTTTTGTAGCTGGTAAAATGCCAGTCAATCCAAAATCATTCAGTTGTATGATTTTTGTCAGACTGATAGTTAAAAGACTAAAGTTAATATACAGGAGTTTTTTCTTGTGAGGTTGTAGGAATTCGGAACAAAACTAAATAAGTGGACGGGGAAGGGGGCCTCTTAAGAAAGCTGATTTTTATGTATGTGTTTTATTATGGCAGTGTAATTAATTGTTGGACATGTGAATAAGTATTTCATTGTTCTCTGTATATGGAACATTACTGGCACTACTGCATATACACTCTGAACAATAATTGTTCTTCAACATCACTTTAATGGCCAGTGTGATTCCTTATCTCTCTTAAAAATAATGGTGCCTCTTCAGAGCGATGCCATAGGGGTCCATGTTTGTTTCCCAATGGAACATCCTCATTAGTTTATTTAGATCCTAGGTTGCAATCATGAACAAATGATAACAGATTTGTGAAACACCAATGGGTTTCTGATTTTGAAAGAACTTTTGCGAAATACAATACTGCAGGCTAAATTCAAACTTTCTCAATCTGTTAGTATTAGTTTTGTATCAGTTGGTTGCCTAGTATCCAATATTTATTTTATTTTTGTCCCCTTATTAGGACTCTTTTTCAAAGCCTGAAGAATTTTCTAAGCAAAGAATCCTTATTAGGATGAAACGGTTCTTTGTCAAGCAACGGCTAGGGAAGGAATCACAAAAAACAGTGAACTGCTATTAAGGAACTAATTTTTGAGCCATTTCTTTGCAGACAACCAGTGTATATATACTGCATACACACGCACACATGTATTATATGTTCAATGTTTTGTGTTTGTGGACACCTGACCACCACATCTGTACAACTTTGTGAGACATCCCTTTCCAGAACCATTGACATTAACATGGAGTTGACCAGCTCTTTGCAGTTGTAATAGACTCCACTCTTCTGGGGAGGCTTTCCACAAGTTTCTGGAGTTGAAATAGAAGACCTAACTTGCCATCAGCGTTCCAATGCATCCTAGAGTTGTTCAGTAGGGTCGAGGGCAGCTCTCGGTACAGGCCACTTGAGTTCCTTCTTGTCTTCATGGACCTGGCTTTGTGCACATGGACACTGTCATGCTGGAACAGAAAAGGACCTTTTCCAAATGGTTACCACAAAATTTGAAGCACACTATTGCCTAAAATGTCTTTGTATGCTGCAGCATTCACTGTATCATTCACTGAATTCAAGAGGTCTAGCCCAAACCCTGAAAACCAGCCCCACACCACTATCCCTGCTCCACCAAACTTTACAGTAGAAACTTTGCAGTCTGGATGGTGGTGTCCTCCTGGCATTTTCCAAACCCAGATTCATCCATCAGGCTGCCAGTTACTGAAGCATGATGGATGAATCGCTCCACAGAACACATTACCACTGCTCCAGAATCCAATGTGACATACTTTACAGCACTCCAGCAGATGTTTGGCATTGCATGCAGTATTCTTAGGATTGTGTATAGGTGCTTGGCTATGAAATCCCATTTCGTTAAGCTCCCAATGCACATTTCTTCTAATGATGTTGCTTCCAGAGCTGGTTTGGAGCTCTGTTGTGAGTGATGCACCAGAAGATAGGTGATTTTTATGAGCTGTATGCTTTAGCACTTGGTGGCCCTGCTCTGTGAGTCTGTGTGGTTGCTCTACCACTTTGTGGCTGAGCTGTTGTTGCTCCTCGATGCTTCCACTTCACAATAATAGAATTAACAGTTGACTGGGGCAGATGTAGCAGAGCAGAAATTTCACATGCAGAATTGTGTCAAAGGTGGCATCCTTCTAAAGTCACTGTGCTCTTCAGTAGGACCCATACTGCTGCCAGTGTTTGTAAATGGAGATTGCATGACTATGCGCTTGAGTTTATGCTTCTGTTAACAATGGGTGCAACTGAAGCACCTGAACTCAGTAAGTTGAAGGGTTATCCATAAAGTTTTTGCCATGTAATGTATATTGAATTATAGGAGGGAATATTCTAGCAGGGTGCAAAGAGCTTTTTACACAGGCTGTACAGGACCGAGTGTTTGATTTGCTGAAGCCTGATAAGAAAGAAGTGAAGTGCAGCTTTGAAATCAAGAGGATTTAAGAAAAAGAGCAAAGACGTTCATAGAAAATGAATTAGACTGTGCCTACAGGGAGAATTATCTCAGCTATGATGAATGTGATGGCATTTGCTGATACCATAATACTAACAGTGCTTATTTTGGGAAAAGTGTGAAGCTAGCAGTATCCTGATCTTGCAGTTGTAGTTTAGTTGTTCGGAGTCATTCCTTGGCCTTTAAAATAGCAAATTCATTGTTTTTGGGAGATTGGGAAGCCAATGGAACACAATGGGTACATTTATTTTTTGTGTGGATACGTTCTCAGTAACATTTAAAAGTAAATAGGTTTTGCTGCTGCACCATTGTGATGATGATGTGGGCACGCCATTTTGGTCTGGCTGCCAAACAGATGCTAGACAAGTTCAAATGGAAGTTTTCATAGCATGTACACCATGTGATTAAACTAGCATTCTCATTAGTGTTTCAGTCTGATTTTTGCCACTGAATTCTTTAACTACAATTTTTGTCTTTGGTTACACGTAATTATTTTAGATTTTGACTCCTCTGCTATGTTCTTACCACAGGGTAAGTGCTCTTGCTGGCCCCACGAATACACCTCTTCCAACAGGAACCTGAGCTTTTTCCTTGATGGTCTCCCATCCAAGTACCGGCCAGGGTCAAACATACTTAGCTTCAGATGGATGACCTCTTATTAGTTTCATGTGGTATGGCTGCTCGACAAAGTACTACATATAAACACTGTAAGGTTCCATTGCTGTATACTGTTAGAAACAATAGCACTGGAAAAGACTTTGGGATGACATTATTTACATGAAAGGAAACAATTTTTTATTTTACGGTAAGTTTCTTGCAGTGCAGTACAATGCACAGGAATCAAAAACTGAGAAAAAAATGAAAAATTACACAGCACTGTTTTCTATAATTCTGAATATATCAATATGCGCACAACAAAATGATGTACTGTTGTTACATGCACTATATAGTACATGTCACAAAGTGAAGATGCTATACTGTGGACTCATTCCACATCACTGGATATCCTGTTACTCCCATCTGTCTGGCCACAGGTTTTCACCAACCTCAAACTGGATCGATGGACAAATCTTCCATCGTGCTGTAGCCTTCCTGTGCAAACCTCTGCTGTGATGTCCTCACAGGAAACAATCTTTACAACATGCAAGTAACTTGATTGTGAGGTTGTTAATTGTACACTGTTCATCTCCCCTTAGAAAAAATGTACTCTATCCGATTCAGGAATGGAGAGTAAACAGTACTCCATCTGCATCCTTTGGTGGACATCAAACCATTGCCTTATGACAGGAGTGCCCAATATGTCGATCGCGATCGACTGGTAGATCGGAAAAGTAGTGCAGGTAGATCGCATTGCATTCAATTTTTTTTTTTCAATGTTAGTCTATCATATATCCTCCCTATGGCATTTGCCACTTGATTGACATACAGCGCGGCCAGTCTGAGGCCACTGGGTCACTGCACCCATACAATCAGCTTGTGATTCAGACTATGAATGCCACGAATGTAATTACCCCGATCTACATGCTGTCAAATAAACGAACCACACACTGTGGCGCAGTGCAAAGAGGCTTCGATGCTGATGTCCGAGGTTCGATCCATGAGAGGGGGTGCAGTGAATGTGTTCGCCTGATGAGCCCAGAATTAGGGAGAAACACGTGTCGCGTACTCTTTGCATTATTTGACAGTAAAACTATGCAATATATATATATAGCATTTTTAATGTAGGTAGAACATTTCGACCCGGTCATTTTAAAAGTAGCTCGCAAGCCGATAAAGTGTGGGCACCCCTGCCTTATGATATTTGATTGGTGGAAGCCGACATCATCCCACATGACTACATAATGTCATAATGGTAGTTCTGATATGTTAGACACTCCCCTTAAAAATTGAAATTCAGGATACACCTGATGAACAACTTATCCATGCACTGTAAACAACCATTATAACCATACAATGTGTGAAATATATGCTTCACATATTTTGACAAATGAATGAACCTTCCCACATGTGCTGAGTTACCCGATGAATAGATGCTTAAATGTCATTGTAAGACTGCTCTATTGAGGAAGAATATAATCAATTTTGATCAACATCACTTACACAAATGATAACTGTACCAATTCAAAGGGAATTATACTTAGTCAGTTGGATAAATACACTAAATTATTTGCAATTTTGAGAAATAATATACTGCTGTGAGCAAGTGATTGAACGGTGTGGAGGTTTTTACATATAGTTTTGAGAACCATAGTTGTCATTCAAGAATTGGTTCAAAGCAACTGAGAAAAAAACTCTAATAAAACTCCAGTACATCTCCTGAATCCATTTTTATTTAAATACTCCTGACATCTGGCTGAGTGTGTACAGCTGTTTCTTGGTCCCGTTTTGTCATTTTTGTTATATTTTATTTTATTAAAATCAAAAAAACATTCCATATATGCAAGTCAAGTTTAACAAAACTGGTTTGAAACAAATCAACCCCCACCAATGAGAAAGAGAGCTAGGTCAGCAGAGTAGCACTTTAATAATAATAAAAATATGTAAATAAATAAAGATAGATAAAATAGAAAAAGAGGGGACAGAATCTATTTCCTCATTTCCTAAATGCTTATTCTAAAATGCTATTAATTAGATGATTCGAGGGTTTGAAAAAGTTTTGTATGGATCCTCTTAGTGAGAATTTGATTATCTCCAATTTTAGATAATATACAGTATAACATCAGTTACCCAGTGACTTAATAGAGATGGGTTAGGACTCTTCTAGTTGAACAAGATAAGTCTGCATGCCAATAGTGTTGTGTAGGCAATTGCAGTTTGTTCTTCTTCACTTTAAGCCTATCTGGGAGTACACCTAACACAAATGGTAGTGGATTAGGAAGGATTGTGACACCAAGGCTGTCTGATAGGCATTTAAAATTTTTTGTCCATAGTGATGTTCATTTGGTGCAGGCCCAACACATGTGGCCCAGTGAGGCTGGAACTTGATTGCAACATTTGCAGGTTGGATCTTGTCTGGGAAACATTTTGGACAATTTTAAATGAGAGAGAGAGATGCACTCGATAAGTTGAATAATTGTATGCTTTGTGCATTTTGAGGTGTTTCCTGCATCTTTTAAAAATGGAAAGTTACTATAAGTCGTCCATCTCATTAGTCTCTTACAGTATGGTGCTGTTGTTTATTTTTGTTCAATCCACAAACCTGTTATTGCGATGAATCCATGGCAGAGGTGTAAATTCCCAGAAATCTGCAGGTATATGCAGGGGGGCCTTGTTTGACGTACACTGAAGTTGACATTCAGAGTGAAAAGACCAGTGCAGCACTGCAGCAGGTTTTCTCCCACAATAACTAAATGTACAGGTGTCATAAAAAGTGGCTCTCGGGAACAACGCTGGTTAGAAAAACAAGGTTTTGCGGCTTTGGTTTTCAGATTTCAAATCCATGTATGATGTAGTTTATCCACTTGGGCTAAATATATCCTATATGACAGCATTCTGCATAGCTTATTCATTTTCAAAGTAAGATTTCAGTGTTTAACCAGCACTAGTGGGATTCCCCTGATTACCATAGTGTATTCCACACTTTAATTTTAAACATTTGACAGTAATTGTTATTTAACTATAAAGCTACTCTAAGAAACACAAATAAGACTTTCCAAAATAAATTTTAAACAGCTATTAAAATGCATTTTCTGGTGATATAGCAATGTTTGTACCATGTTTACTTCCAAGCCATGTCATCTTGACATTTGTAGTCATGTACAACACTAATTTAGAGCCAATTAACATGACCTCAGCTTTGTCACATACCAGCCTCAGGAAATAAAGCTGCATCTAGCATTTAACATCCAATAAGCAGTTGTACGATAAAGGCTTAGTGATTAGCTTCAGGCTTAGTAGGCAGAGACAGCATTATTATCAGCGTGCCAGTGAAAATTAATGCTATAGTGAGATATAATATACCATGTTTGAAACTTACTGTACTGCAGATTTAAAAAAAAATGAATAACATGACAGAGAGAAAAGTGTATGTTTTTGTTCCATTGCTGCTTCTAGCATTCTGTATGTGGAGCACCAACTGAATAAACACAGCACTTGCAGTAATTACTTCTGTTCTCCAGTTAATATTTCTTTAAATTGAAACCAAAACTGCTTAGACACTGGTGATCATATATACCTTTTATCCAATCCTCAGAATCCTGGCTCATGTCAGTTTCAAACAATAATAGATTCTGCCCAAGAGTTCACATTTGTCCCTAACTGTATTTACTTTATTCCCTCTCTTATTTTCTCTTATTTTAGAAATGTTAGATCTCATCTTTCTACAGATGAATTATTTGAGAAGAACAACTATTGAGACATCACGGCACCACTCTTAAACCAACTCATTGCTTAAATTGCCAAACAAAACACAGTATTAGTATCCATTCTTCATGTAGTAAGGCCACAGTTTCAGCAAAAACATACTCTGGATTTATTAATCAGGTACACTGAACATGCACAAATCCAATCCATGTGCTCATGATTGGGCCAGGTGATGTATATAAAGGTATCTGACCTCCAACAGCTGTCCACCTCTTTCCATTTGTCAATTCAAACAATCTCTTATGTGAATTGTCAACTCCATAATGCCCCCTATATCAGGGACTAAATCTCGGCACTATAGTTTACCCTTCAGTTCTTGGTTAAACTATTTCTTATTACTACTACCGGTCAGACTTGTGGAGAGCATCTGCTGTTGACTGTGAGTATACAAAATGAAACTGCATCTAAACACAAGTTATATATCAAATACAGAAGGGAGCTTCCTCTGCCTGATTATCGTTATGTGTCTATTCTCTTATTTCATAAGGTTGTGATGTGAGCAAAGTCTCAAAAAATGACGTATCAATACAATCATCCTTGCATTATTATTGGAGAAGGGATGAGGGTGGCAGCTGAGAGTATTTAGCACTGCATCAAGAAAACACAAGAAGCTTCCAGGTTTCATTTACATTTCTGTGGAGCAGAGCTTTTGCACATTTCTGCATTCACTACTAGACTGACAATGGCAACGTGGATGCTGTGCAATGTAGCGGCAGGTCAGGTGATGTTACATGTATTTCTCAGGACAGTGAAACCTGAACATTTGTTGCATGACTTGACTGACCTCTTTAGCTGTATTCAGTCCCCAATGGGAGTGCTTTGTTATGAATTTGCTGCATAAAATTGCTCCCTTTTAGGGTTATGTTTCATGCCTTAGTCTTGTGTACTTCTATAGATTTTTGTCTACCTTTATTTGTGTAATCTTTTACCCTGAGCAATGAAAGATGCTTTAAAGAAGCCACTATCAATTTGGAGGAGCTGTGTGGTTGGTCAGTGGTTATGTGGCAGTGTGTAACTCAAGGAAAATGAATTGCACATTGCTGTGAAGTATAAAGCTGTTTTCAAAGACAGGATAAATCTCCAGAACATTGTGTCTCAGTGGCTTGGGTCAACCTGTGATTTATTTATTTTGAGGCAAAGTAGTTTTGATAGATGTTTTAGTGCTGTATGTGGTGGTTGGCTTGCTGGTAAAGTAACTGGCAGAACCAACAGTTTTTCATATGGCCTGTAGAGTTCATTGTAACCAGGTGATAATGGCTACCCACTCAGTGGTGCCTTATGTTTTTTCCTGACCCCCAGAACAAAGAGGAGAGGCACTTTAATGTGGGGAGCACGGCCAAATACACTTGAATGCAGGAAGTGGGGTCTCGAAGCATCAGATGGGAGGCTGCTCTACCACCCAATAAAGTTCTGCATATGTATGCGGTTGATTAGCTGGCTCCATATACAGAATGAGCAAAAAAGAAGTACCACATTTCTCAAAGGCACTGTGCAAGGTAGAGGCAGCTGAGTGGATTGGAGTGGGGGTCCTTTGATAGGCGATCCCTTGTAGTCTTCAGTCGGTGCTTTTGTTGTCAAACTGTTCTTCAAAAACAATGAATCCATCATCACTACGCAATGCACCTTCCGAACACACTTCAGCATTCCTCCTAACGGTGACGTCCCAAATCGGAAAACAATTTTTCAGTGGTTGGCTACATTTAGACAGAATGGTGCAACATTGAACAGAAAATCTCCAGGACGTCCTCAGAATATATGAACGCCTGAAAACATCCAATCTGTAAGGGCATCAATTTTGCTGTCTCCTAGACGTTCAGCACATAAACATGCTTCTGTCTTAGGCATTTCCAACACATCTTTAAGGAGGATTTTGCATAAGGACCTTAATTTCCATCCACAAAGTGCAGGAACAATGGTAGTGCAGGAACTTAGTAAGACAGACTGAGAGAACCGTAGAGAGTTGTGCACGAACTTTCTGCAAACCGTGTATCGAGATGCTGTCATGTAAAGCGACATGGCACTTTTCCATTTGAATGGTTGTGTAAATAAACACAACTTTCACTATTGGGCTGAAATGGCCGAATGAGTTATATGAGTGTTCAGAAATCTCTCAAGTCTCTCACTCGTCTCAAAGAGTGTATCGCTAATGATGGCCACCACCTTAAAGACATAATTTTTAAAACAGTGTAAGAAATCTTAATTGTATACCCTTTCTTGTGTCGTAATGAAATTTATTTTATTTTGTAGTGCTTTTGTAGAATAAACATTTGAAATGTGGTACTTCTTTTTGGCTCAGCCTATATTAATGTATAAGGGCAGTGTTCAAAGTGAGTTCATGTATGCACATTTACTAAGTGATTGTGATTTATAAAGGGTAAATTGCACAGAAATGTGCATACATCAGGTTTTATATATCTGATTTTTTTATTTTCACACTCGAATCTATGCAAAATTTTATAAGCGAGGCTCCTGGTTCTTGAATTTAATACCACAAAGGAAAGTTTAGAACATTAAAACCTTAACTGAGTAAATGAGTGATATGAAATTGGGATGAACATCGAAAAGAGAAGATTAATGTTATTAAACTTAGCCCAGAATGGTTAGTAAGCAAAACAGAGAGTAGCCAACTTTCTTAGTTTTCATAAACTTTATAGCAATTTGGCTCTTTCTACTTACTAATTTGCATTTAAGAATCCTCTTTTCAATAAATGAAGCTTTTTCCTGATTAAGACCTTTTTGAACAGTATTGATTTTTTAATTCTTTTTGTATTCTTTCATCCATCCATTCATTTATTAAACCTGCTTATTGCAACTAAGAGCCACAGAGAGTTGGATCCAGTTCCAACAACATCAGGTACGGTGCAGAAATTTAATTCTAGATTCTAGCTCCCTTTTTCTTTTATTATTAAAATGGTTAAAATAATGAAGACTTTACTGTTATTACATTGTAAGCAGTTATATTTGATGTTTTCATCAGTTTTCATGTAAAATTTCAGAGACAATATAAACTCTGTACATTCAAGGCCCAGTCAATGAATGTTTCTTTGAACATGGTGTATTGAAAATTTGCTGTTAACCTGTTAAATGTTACATAAACAATACAATCCAAATTCAGAGGATAACAAATAAATCTCCTATATATTTTCAAGTAAAATGATAGAAATTACATTTTCTTTCAGCCTTTAATTTTCAAAGAGTTTCTATATGATCTTAAATTAAACTCAAATACTATCAAAGCTAATTTCTTCTCCATCTAAAAGCAGGGGCATCTTAAACACCAGAGTAATGTCAGCTTTCTTAATAAACTGAATAAGCAGGCTTATTAAAAACAACATTTATTTATATAGCACATTTTCATATAAACAATGTAGCTTAAAGGGCTTTAGAAAATGAAATAAAATAAGTTAATATAAAACATAAACAAACAAGATTAGGCAATAATATTATACAGTGTGCAACAAAGAAATAGATAAAGTCGAATGGCCAGGAGGACAGAAAAAAAAAATAAAAAATAAGGCCAAAAGACCACCCAGCCCCCACTGGGCGTTCTACTTAACATAGATGGTCTAAATCTGTCCTCATGGTTTTCAGGCTTCACATCGAAGAAATTGATGATGATGGTCATGTGGACATCTGGGACCCCTGCCATTCAATCCATGATCACAGGATAGTGTAGTATCTTGATAAGGTGGTGTGAGATCACCATCAGAGAAGAACCAGAAAAGAGAGCAGAGAATAGTACAGATTAGTATGGAGTTGCAGAACCCAGAGGAAAATCATAATTCAATGCCCATATAGTGTAACAGAGATGCAAGTAAGACACAGTTTCAGAGAGCCAAGAGCTTCATGGTCATCAGGTGCTATTGATAAATACGCTGTGTGTCAGCTACATAGTTGTGGTAGTTCACTTTGTGCTTTGAGATAATCTGACCTAATGGAAGCATGTTGATCGAAAAGAGTGGTGAACTCAGAATATATCCTTGTTGTACACACTTAAAATATCATGTGTCTACAAGGTATAATCACTACATCTAACAAAAAAATTTCTGTCTGTTAAGTAAGAATGAAACCAATTTAAAACGTTGCTGGAGAAGCCCACCCATTGACTAAGGCGATTTATAAGAATACTGTGATCAATGGTATCAAATGCTGCACTCAAGTCTAAGAGAACAAGAACAGGTATACGGCCTCTGTCCGCATTAACCCACAAATCATTTACTACTTGAACCAGTGCAGTTTCTGTACAGTGATTTCTTCTAAAACCTGACTTGAATGTTAAGTGGGACTACTGGAAGTATCCATCCTTATCTATCACGACCGGCGTGTCCAGTCCTGGTACTGGACGGCTGCATTAACTACAGACTTACATTCTTCCGTTCTCTTGTTTTAATATCAGTGCTTATTGGTAACTCAAAGTTTCATTTATTTAGATGGCTTACTATAGCTGTCTGCAGAAATTATTAAAATGCATCTTTCATTCTCTTTAAAATTCAGAAATATAACATTATTAATCCCAAAGGAAATTACTTGGTTTTTCACATACCCTTTGAGGTCACAGTGCAGGGTCAGCCATTGTACAGCGCCCCTGGAGCAATTGAAGGTTAAGGGCCTTGCTCAAGGGCCCAGCAGAGTAGGATCTCTTTTGGCAGTGACGGAGATTTGAACTGGCAACCTTTGGGATACCAGTGCAGATCCTTAGTCTCAGAACCACCACTCCGCCCCTTTAACCAGCTAATGGCACTGGTTTTATTTTGGCATGTATAATGTATCTTTTTTTAAAATTTAGAAAAAGGAAATTAAGGCAAAAAACATGAGGAGTTTTAGTCTGCTCAATTTTAAAGGACATTTGGTTGATTTTCCTTTAGATGTAAATGACACACTGATAGGAATTTGTTCCACTAGCATGATAATTGGAACAAAAAGTGAAATATCAAATTTAGTTATGTTTTATTAACTGAAAGTTTTGTTTTTTAATTCATATATTGGTTGACACTAAAACCTGCTACAGTCTGCCCTCCCAACTATTATTGGTAAAAAAGCCAGTCCCGGCATTAATGCAAGACAGTAACCAGCCATGAATGGTGCACCAGTTAATCAAAGGGCACACTCACACACATGTACACTCACTCAAACTGGGCCACTTCTCGAGTCACCAGCTAATCTGGCATGTTTGTTTTTGGGAGTAAGTGGAATACCCAAACATAAGTGACATAAGAGATAAATACCCGATGTTTGGAGTGGTAATGAAGCTGAGGAAAACTGTACATTTGCACTGCTCTCATTTTGAAAAACAGAATGCTGCAATAGACAGATTTAAATAAATGACACAAATACAAAACCTCACATTGTGAAGTCAAGAATATTGTGTGTTTTAATGTAGGTTAGCTAATTGATAAGGCAAGGCTAGTTAAGCACTAACGCCCTCGAGGAAAACTGATTTTTAAAAATTTTGTAGTAAAGTGTGAGGTCAGCCTTCATTTTTTATTAAAATTTAAAGAGAATGGTTGTATCGAGTAATCTCCCAAATCAGAATTACTACCAATATTACATTTATAGTCCTCAGAAAAATGTAGTACAAGTTTATTTTTTAAAAATAATATAAAGTGTCCTTCTTCATGTTAAATGTATTTGTCAAGTGTCTTATTCATGAACAGAGTGAAGAAGAAAGAACAGCAGATGATCTTCAACAATATTGTAAAATTCTCATGTTCTCATTCTGTAAATCCATATTTTTTTATTTCCAACTTTCCCTTCAATTTTGGTGAATGAGTTATAGAGCAGGTTGTGATTGTCTAACAATATTGTTAAGAGTTTGTTATATAAAACAGGGAGTACTCTTTTTGTCCCTATAATAAAAATTCTATACATTTACTGTATATAACACACCGTATAAACAGTGTAATCTCTAAGTGTTTTACATAGTTACAATTCATATCAAAGAAAGAAAATACATTTAAGTATAGATCATATATTAGAATTAATAAAATAAAGTAAATAACCATTATAAATCACTAAAGAATAAAACAAATGATTATTTCTCTAAAAGTCAACATACCCCTCAGATTTCTATATATTTCTGTTTGTCTCTCAGTAATGCAGCTGCACATGTGCCTCCTAAATGGCCAGCAGTAATAAAAACTGCTGCCTGATTTATCCCGTAACTCAAGCAAACTTCAAGGTTTTTATTAAATGACCTAACAAACTATACCACTAATGAGGCTCCCTGTTGATTAGTACATGCAAGTAAGAATTTCGCTGTACTCTGTACGTGTGATAAAAATGACCCTACAATAAGTACATCTACAAAATATTATTTTTTATCTAGCTTTATTCATCCTTCCTTTTTCTGCTTCTTATCCTGATCCAGGTCATGGGGGCAAGCAGTCTAAGCAAAGACACTCAGACATCCCTTTTCTCTACCATCTCCTCAACTCCGGGGGAATACTGAGGCGTAAGCAGGCCAGCCAAGAGAAAGGACCTCTTCAGTGTGTCCTGGGTCTGCCCCAAGGCAGACAAAGAGCTTTAACAAATAAAAATGAATTTATTAACGCTCATTTATAAATTCTTCAAATGAGGAGGAGTGCAATACAAGGAGTGGAAGTTATCCCAGAAGCCAGGGGTGGAGAGAAGGAATCTATCCTGCATCAGTCCATGTTATAATGCACTCATACACCTTCATGAACGTATAATGAGCCAGCATGGAGAAGTGTTATCCACTGTACCATCCTGCCAAAATAATAATAATTAAAAAGTATATATAAAATATAATTTGTTGTGATTGGTTGTAACCTTCCCCATCTATGCCATAAGTACAGTGAATTCAGAAAGTATTCAGACCCCTTCACTTTCTGCATGCCCTACTGTGTAGTAGATTTAATTTTAAATGGAAACAATTGCCATTTTTGCCCACAATAATCCATCATGACAAAGTGAAAAAGTTTTTAAAGAAGGTTTGCAAATTTATTAAAAATCAAAAACTGAAATCTCTCGTTTATACAAGTAAACAGACCCTTTGCTGTAGCCCTCCAAATTGTGGTCTGGTGCTTCCCGTTTGCTTTAATTCTCCTTAAGATGTGTGTGAGTCCACCTGTGGCAAATTAAATCTATTGGGCATCGTTTAGAAAGGTGTACTCCTGTGTATATAGGTTAGGAACACACACTGATACAGTACATTGCCTTACCCACCACATGACAAACCTACTCAGGATCCAGATTACGACCCGATTGCAGCCATGCATCGGGTGATATCTCAGCACCACACTAGTTCAGATGGAGTGGTATAAGGTCACACAATTCACACTGCATGTTAAGATAAAAACAAAGCCTTGAAGCCCAAAGAACTGTCTGTAGACTGCCATGATCAAATTGTGGTGAGGCATAGATCACGGCAAGGGTATAAAACCATTTGTAAATCTTTGTGTATTCCCAGGAGCACAGTGACCTCAGTATTTGTGAAATTGAAGAAGTCTGGAACCACCAGGACTCTTCCTACAGTTGGCTGTTTGTCCAAAGTGAGTAACTGGGAAAAAGGGCCTTGGTCTGGGAGGTGACCAAGAACCAAATACAGTAGTTACTCTAACAGAGCTGCAGAAGTATTCTATTGATATAACCTTTTGGGAGGATGTCCACCTCAGCAACACTCCAATCAGGTGTTTATGGTAGAGTGGCTAGATCAGGGGTGGCAAACTCCAGGCCTCGGGTGCCGCAGTGGCTGCTGGTTTTCATTTTTACCATCTTCTTAATTAGTGAACAGTTTTTGACGCTAATTATTTCTTTTAATTAACTTGACTGAGGCCACATAGTTGTTTCTTTTTCTTTAAGCAGAAGCCAAACAATAATGAGACACAAAACAAGCCACCACACGACCAGCTCCCCTGTGCCCATTACACAATATCTGAAATCTAACAGAGGTGATGTCTTGGTAAGGTTGATCTCTCAGGTCACCAAAATATTTTGACGGTTCTCTTAGAAAAAACAGAAAAACAAAAGTTTTCGAAATGTGTGCTGTAGCAGAATGAGAGCAGCAACAAGCCATGGAATTAAATAACAGGCTTAATTAACAGGGAGAATTGGCTTCTCATTAAGAAAGTGATTGGAGTGAAATTGGTTGGAGCTTGAAGCCCCAGTTTAGCTGGGCATCTGTTAGCCCGTTTCACATCTCATTTTTACTTGGCTGTCATTTAATGAAGAAAGGAATCAATTCAGGGGGCTGAACTTTTCTAACAGGGCTATTAAAGTGATGGGGAAAAAGTTAATTAGCAGTGAAAACTGGTCAATGATTAGGAAAAGGGTTAGAATGAAAACCTGTAGCTACTGCTGCACTCCAAGCCTGGAGTTCGCCACCCCTGGGCTAGAAAGAAACCACTCTTGACTAAAAGGCATATGACAATCTAAAGGACTGTGAGAGCATGAGGAAAAAGTATTTTTGTACAGAACTCCAAACACTATGTTTGGCAAAGACCAGGCACTGCTCTTAACTAGGCTCTGAATCTTAACTAGGAAAAGAAAATCCAAGTACATCTCTCCAGTTCTGATGTCACAACATTGGTTACCTGTGCAATTTAGAATTGACTTTAAAATACTGCTTATGGTTCACAAAGCATTAAATAATCTCACTCCATCGTATATTTCAGAATGCCTTTCACCTTATACTCCAAATTGTAACCTTAGATAATCAAATGAGTGTCTGCTTATAATTCCAAGAGCTAAACTTAAAAGAAGTGTTGAGGTGGCCTTCTGCTGTTATGCACCCAAAATCTGGAATAGCTTACAGATAGAAATTCGTCAGGCTAATACGATAGAGCTTTTTAAAAAACTGCTAAAAGCACATTACTTTAACATGGCTATTTCATAATTTCATTTTAGTTTAATCCTGATGCTCTGTATATTTAATTAATTATCATTATCATTCTTGGTGGCTCCGTAATCCATACTAACCCCTAGTTTCTTTGCTGTTCTTTTTCCGGTTTTCTGTGGTGGCAATCTGTGCCACCATCACCACCTGATCAAAGCACCGTGATTTCCCTACATTGATGGATTAAAGGCCAGAAGTCCACATGACCGTCGTCATCAAGTTCTTCCACGAGAACCCTGAATACAATGAAGACTGATTGAGGTCATTTATATTAAGTAGAATGCCTAGAGGGGGCTGAGCGGTATCGTGGTCTTGGAACCTCTGCAGATTTTTTTTTTCCTCCAGCCGTCTGGAGATTTTTTTGTTTTTTCTGTCCTCCCTGGCCATTGGACCTTACTTTTATGCTAGGTTAATTAGTGTTACCTGATTTTATTTTCTTATATATTTTGTGTTTTTTCTGTTTCTTCATCCTGTAAAGTGCTTTGAGTTACATCATTTGTATGAAAATGTGCTATATAAATAAATGTTGTTGTTCTTGTTGTTGCTCATCACCTGCCTTATACTATCCCTACAGTGAAGCTAGGTGGTGGCATTATACTATGGTATGGTGGGGGGCTTCCCAGTGGCAGGGACAGAGAGTATGGTCAGAAAGAAACCATGTTTTAGAGTGTATGCCACCTCAGACTGGGGCAATGGTTGACCTTTTAACATGTAAAATGACCCTTTGTCTTGGAATAGAGATAAGACAACACTGGAATGGCTTTAGGACAAGTCTCTGACTTTCTTTGAGTGGCAGAATTAATCCCATAGTACATCTGTGGAGGGGCCTGAAGATGGCAGTTTACAGATACTTCCCATACAATCCAAGAGAATCTTGAGAGGATCTGCAAAAATAAATTAGATAAACTGCCGAAATGCAGGTGTGCAAAACTTGTAGAAGCTTACCCAATAAGACTCTTGGGCACAAAGCTTGTAGGGACTTACCTAAGAAGCTGTCAAAGTTTCTAGCTAAGAAACTCAAAGCTGTGATTGCTGCCAAAGGCACTTCTACAGAGTTCCTGGGATACAGGATATCAGGGTTCACGTCCCATGTGTTTCTTGTGTGGAATTTGCATGGTCTTCCCATGTCTGCATGGTTTTCCTCTGGGTGCTCCAGTTTTCTTTCACTGTCCAAAGACATGCAGGGGAACTGGCATTGCTATATTGGCCTGGGGGTGTGGATGAGTGTTTGCCCTTGTCACGCACACGCAATTAGGAGACAAAACCCACAGTGACTTGATGGTCGCAAGGCAGAGGGTTAAAAAGGGGTACTGGCCTTTCTCTTTCTTTCTCCGCAGAAGTAAAGAAGAAAAGTAAACAAGTATCGTGGAGCCAAAATGGCCGAAGTGTATTTCCGGCCCTCGTTGAGGACGTCACAAAGAAGTCCGAAACAAGACATCACTTCCCTCCTTTAATTTCCTGTAGCCATTTCTGTTTCTGTATAAATACCCCATTTTACCTTATGATTTAGTCAAATGCTTGGTTGAACCTGTTTTGTTTCAACATTATTTTGACCTGTCTGTTTGACATTATACGGGGTGTTTCCCCAAAACTTTATTTGACTGGCTATCGCATTTTTATTTCTCACATCCTATAATGGACTGGCCCCCTGTTCAGAGTGTGTTCCTGCCTTTCACCCAATACTAGCTGGGATAGGCTCCAGCCCCCACTCTGACCCTGGTCTGAATTAATCAGTTTAGTAAATGAAATGACAAGCTCCATTTGCAGCAAAAACAGCTTTATGTCTTGTGCACTGCAAGTTTAAAGCAGTTAGAATGAAATCATGGTTTTAAGAGAGCCAATGTATAGCATTCGCCTCTTTGTCCTTGAGCCACTGATTTTGGCCTTATATTTGGTATCATTTCCCTGCTGAAAGATGAACTTCTACCCAAGCTTCAGTGTTTATAACAGACAATCATGTTCTCATGTAGTATTTGTTGTATTTTCCACCATACATTCTTTTGTCTGTGTTGGCGAACTACGTGGCTGGTGACAGACAGTCTCATCGCCATACTTCACTGCACGTTTGGTGTTTTTTGAGGTGTGATCAGTACTATAGTTGTATGACACATATCTCTTTGAACCTTGGCCTAAAAGCTCTATCATGGTCTCATCTGACCCTTTCCCATGTTATAACCTTTTTAGTAAATTCCAGGTACACTTTTCCATGGTTCTATTAATTTTTTGTTTGTGACAACTTCATTTTTTACCTCATAGAGTTTTTTTGTATTTAACCTTCTTTCCATTAAAGTATGGAAATAACCTTTAAGCATAATTTTTAAAGTTAAACATAACATGATGTCTGGGTCACTCGTGTTGTGATTTGAGCTTATGCCATGCTTTAAATAGTATTTTCATGTAAATGAAAAGCAGAGACAATTAAAAAGAAAAACAGAAATCCCACCAAAAGCTAGAAGACAAAAATTAACTCAAAAATGGGACAAACATAGGACTGGAAACAACATCAAAAAACCTCCTAAAGGAAATTTCCAATATTTCCGAGCTAAACAACAACCTTCAGACACTATAATACACTTGACAGTTTGTTGGCATGATGCCACGCGCACACACATATTTATATACAGTATATATATAAAAATATACATACAGCATACTGTATATAGAACCACGTCCTCTAGTAACACATGGCAACATAGCAAAAAATGGCACAGAATGACATCAACAGCAAAATGGTAAAAATAAATAAGTAAATTGCAAAAAATAAACATATTCGTTTACATCCTGACAACTGCTATAAAAACAGATTTGTCTTCACTATTTTAGGCTGACAATAAAAAAATCAGCATGTTTTCACAAATGAAAGACAAATTAAAAAGTAAAATTTGTACTTTATTAGCTATAACTAAGAATAAGCAAAATTCAGTCTGTGATAGCAATCAGGGTAGCAAAAGAGAAGCTGCTGGTACTTTATTTTATGAATAACTGCCTTTGCCTTCACATCATGTGATTACTGCTAGGGGTATTTGGGACACCAATGCACACACGCACGCGCATGGACATACACAAGGTAAAAGGATACAGTGTGAACTTCTTTCATACAATTTATGGTAACTGGCCTGTATAGTACTGAGGAGGCTTGAAATCTGAGGACAAAACTGTAGGGAGACAAGTGAAATTTAGCACAATGTCAAATGAGAAAATATGGGTTTGAGGTTGACAAACCTAAGCACAATGTTAAATTGTGACCATTTGCTATGAGTAAGGAAATTTGTTACATTTGGTGTGATAAATGAGTTTGGACTATTTATGAACAGACTCAAGTCAATATGACTATTGCTGGCCATGCACTTATTTCCATGCTGATTGTTAACAGTGACAGGACTATATGTGCCAATTGGACATTTTATACTGAAGCAAAGGGATAGATTAGGGAACAGGAAGCACAACCAACTTGACAACGAAGATTTTTCTTCTTAAACACTTTTGCGTTTATCTTATTTGTTACTAGCTATCCCCCATGGCTCCACCCATGTAGTAGTGGAGCAGGATAGTGAGGAGGGCCCTGCCCAGCTCCCCACTCCTGACGTCACGCTTCCCCTTTCCCTCGGCCCGCAGCCTCTGCCTCGGATTAGTGCAAATATATCGGTCCTGCAATGATTCTTAGCATGATGAGAGAAGTCACAAAATCAATTGGAGTGTTCCAGCAAATTATAGAAAAAAACCTGATCTAAATCTGTTAAGAAGTTCTCTCGTTCGTTAGCTAAGCGGAGGTATGGTACATGTCCTGAGGCTGGCACGTGAGTGAGGAGGGTCTCGGCCCGCTGTGTGTCTCTCGGATTCGTGCAATTAAATTGGTACCGCAAGCGAACTATGATACATAGCGCAATGAGAGAAGTCACAAAATCACCCAGAATGTTCAAGCAAATTATAGAAAAAAACATGATCTAAGTCCGTTAAGTAGTTTTCTCATGAAAAGTGGAAAGACATACAGACAGACAGACATTGGATTTTATATATATATATATAGAGATAGCCTGTTGATCACAAAAGTCACCATTAAGTATTTCTATCACATACTGTTTTACTGCAGTCATGTAGTTTTGTGATTACCTCTCATAAGTATATATGTTCAGAACAACTACAATTGGAACACCAGTGGTGATCTACATGTGTTATGTCACAAAAGCAATTTTTTTTTAGAAATAAGGTGATACAAGGTGAGGGGGTACCTCTGCAGGCCATCCTAACCTGATACAAAAGACACAAAAATGCAAATCTTCATATAATATACAGTAAACACACCAGGGACAAATGATGAAATGACGAAGACAGAAATATAAGGTTGGGGGAGTTTCCTTGTACTCACCACCTAAAGCTCTTCAGCCACTATAACCGTCCCTCCCATTTACCTCCTGAAGCCTCACAGTCTCACGCAGCAGCTGTAATTGAATCCCATACTTGCATCCTTCAGGTGGAATCCTCAGAATCACTTCTATGGTCAGTAACATCCCTGAATTTCCTGAGGCCATGTCATGGATTCCTTAAGCTGTTTAGAACTTCGAGTCTCAAACCACTAAAATGTCTCATAAAAAAAAACACTTCCAGTAATCACCATATTATCATCAAAACCATGACTAGATAAGAGGATGAATGCAGGATCTTTATAGAATAAACATTTTCCTCACAAAATACACTGTAAAGCACTAAAGACTGAAGAAGGAATAAAGGAGTTGCCGGCAAAGGCAAGTCCAAGGTGAAAAAAGTCCTAATACAAAAATCCAAAGAAAACAGGTCAACAATAACAGTAAATCAAAATAAGCACAATAACAATCCAGAAATTCACCAAAAACTCCAAAGTATAGTCACCATGAACCACCAGAAACTGTGGGAGATTCTCTCTCCCAGGATTTATATGGCGGAGGGCAGTTCCTGTTGATAATTAGCAGGTTGAACCGCCTCCTGGGGAACTAGCCACAGAATACATGGAACTTAACACAGGCGTAGATACAGACACATAAACTGTAGCTAATATTGTAAATCAAAAACAACAGAAATGGCAACATAAGGAAATAAATAAAAAATGTACAACAAATACACAAACCAAGCCTTTGAACCCCAGCCTGGGGGACAACCCTGACTGAGATATAACACCAGTGACATCTGAATTTCTGAGGCTCAAAATGCAGGTAAAGGTCAAGGCACACTTTCGTGGATCCAGTGTCATTTGCAGCACCTACTGTATTCCATAAAAGAGCTCTATGGTGCCACCTGCTTTGATTGTGTATGTTGGCAAGTTTTAGTCCAAGTGGGTTATTTAATGGGTATTTCCTATTTGGAGTTTTGTGTGGAGCGGAATATCAATTTGTGTCTTTAGAAATGATTGTGATTAGATTTGAATATTTAGTTTTTCCAAAGGGGCCGCCATGTTGTGTTGCTGTCGTCATGATGCAGCAGTGGTGACTATGGAATGTGGTCTATTAGGTTAAATTCAATGGTTGGTGTCATTAGTGCACCACTATAGGAATTGCTGCGTTAGATGTGTCACTATACAAGTTTGCAGATATTCAAAGTAAACAACATTTGTGCATCTATTAGTTTTGCTCTGTAGACTTCTTGGTTCTTGACATTTACTTTGGAATTCTTTATAATTCTTGGGCTTTGTTTTGTGTATAGACAAATGGTGGGACTGATACTAGATTTCAACTCTCTGCTCCTTTTACATTTTCCCCGCTCCTGATGCATAGTTAACATTAACTAAGATCATGATGAAGTGCATTGCATGACCTTTATACAATCTTGTTGGTAATGTTATTAACAGAGCACTCCCACGGAATTTACTTAGCAACACGACAGAAGCTCCTCACAAAATGGCGATGCCCACAATAAACAAAATGGTATTGAAAAAAGACGCAAAAAGAATTTAACTATAATAAACCAATTTTAAATAAAAAAAAACTTTTAAGAAATTTAGATCCTAAAAAAATTCAAAACCCAATATGAGCCAGAAAAGCTCACCAAAAATGCAACAGAAAATCCAGAACAAACTTTTAAATAGCAGCCATATCATAACGCCACCTAACACTTTAGGAGATCTCTGCCTTGCTGCTGCCCATCACCTATGAACCCTCTGATTTTAGTGTTCATGAAGTATTTAGTTAGACAACAAAACTCAAGCTTATATGCCCACTTGTAACCCTGCCAACTTTTTACCTGCATTTCCAAATGGAGGGCCTCTTTCATCACCTGTTTGATATATATTACATCTGTGCCTTTCAACTTAATCAAAATAACCTATAATGATAATGGTTCTAATTGTTTGCAAAAAAAATTACACTTTCACTCTTAATTCTTAATTCTTTTGCTGTTGTAAAGACACAATAAGCAAAGTAAGAGTTCCGGGACACCACAGGACATGCAAAAGGTGCAAAAAAAAAAAAATGCATTGTACAATGTAAAAGTTTTAGTTGGACTGCCCAAGATGAAGGTGCTTTGTATTATGAAAGATTTTGGGAGGAAGAGGTGGGTCCAGGTGGTTTGACCCCATAAGTGACATCATGGGTGGAAATATGTCAGTTTTCCTTTCTGCAGAAGGCGATAGAGAAGAGAGATCATTATTACACAGTGGCCCCTCACATGGAGAATTGCATTCACATAAACCTTTAAGCTGTTCCCCAAGCTTATGCGTGTGATATTGTAGAAATATTCAAATTTAAACTTATAATGATTTATGCTTTACTTCTTGGTAATGCTACAAGATGTAATTCAAGATACTTTTCCTTTATAACATTGTCTTTTGTTTAATATTAGAACATGTTTTCAAGTGAACAGGGCTTCTAGAGGATTTAGGAAGAGAAATAATGTCCTTAGCATTAGTATTACAGTACAATCCCTCTTAACCAGCCACCTCGGGACTGGACCCGCATGGCCAGTTGCCGTTTTGGCCGATTAATCCGACGCATACCTATTTTCATGTAAAAAATATTTCTAAGGTATGTACTGTACTTCTTCGACGTTCCTGAAGAAGCCATATCCACAAGGCTTCATCCACGATTTGGCACAAGGCTTCATCCACGATTTGGCACAAGGCTTCATGCACGATTTGGCACACGGGTTTTTTTCTCGTACAACGACTAGTCAGTGTGGTGTAGCGGGTCCACAGCTCAAGTCAAAAAGGCCACTTTTTAAATAAATAATTGCCACACACTCGGCTTAGCGAGTGGGCTTGGTATGTGTGGCCGATCTTACCAGGGGAATTTGTGATGCTGAAGAAAGCTGTCGGTCCAGCTGAGCGATCACGCCGCTGATCGGTAATGCAGACTACAGGCCGTCGAAAGGCAGCGGCAGTGGTGGAGGCTTTGGGCTGCTTTAGCCCCAGCGTGAGTGCCCTGGCCGCTGGGGAAAGAACCAAAGTCTCGGTCCGGATGGAGCCCAACGTAGCCAGGGATCGGAGGGCTACCGGACCAGTGTGGAAGGCAGCTGCACCTGCAGGTAGGGTGACTCACCTGTTCCGAAGCCCGTTGGGAGAAGCAGGGGAGCCGCCAGGTAGAAAGAAGAAGGCACCGTGCCTTGGATTTTAAGAGACTGCTACCAGCCATTGTTTTAACCTCGTTTGCGTTGTTTTTAAAGGACTTGTTTTTTTACTAATGGATTTTAACCTCCACTAATTCACTCGTTTTAATGGATTATTTATTTAAATAAGACTTTTGATGCACTGCACTTTATTTAATTTGAACACTGTTTTGTTGTTTGCTGGTTTTAAAATACCTCACACCTTCCAGGAAAGAAGGAAGTGCATACATATAATATAAAGAAGAACTTTTATTTTATTTTAACAGGCTGGTTATGCGAGGATTCTACTGGTATATACAATAAATTGAATTGGTTAGCATTGTATTTAAAAAATTTTAACTGTTAAAAATATTTGTAGCAAAATAAGTATAGCAGTAGCATTAGTGGCAGTATTGTCATATGTGCAGAGTACATTGAAATTCTTACTTATATGTTTATCCAACATGCAACACATCTCCAACTTTTAGGTATCATATTTCCATCCTAAAAAACATCACTGTTCTTTAAGCAAACATCAATATCAGTAGTCTTCTCAAAAAAGATTCAAGATCAGAACATCTAAATGTAAATAAACAATACTTTCTTCCTCAAAGTTACAAAATACACTGGTTAATCAATATGAATAAATGATGAGAAAATATACATTGTGGAAAGCAAGTTGAAGAAAAAAGAAAACATACTTATATTGAGTCTCTACAGAAAGCTATGTGATTTTTACTTTAAATGATAAGTGCAGCATTACTCTGTACATACTGTTTGCCTTTAAGTAGCATCAATTATGTGATCATTTCCTTGTAACCAAAATTAACCTGAGATAGGATCAGGCCCTGTCTATCCTTATGAGAAAATGCAGACACAAACATGACTCAGGCTTATTGCTTTCAAAATACTTTTGACTTTAACTCATATATGTAAACATTTCCCTTTTTCATGGCAGTAAAAATATTGTTGACTGACACTAATATATAAAACGGTTTACAGAACATAGAGTAAATTATTTAGTCTAAGCAATACAAAATAATGCAATACTGATTGTTAATCAGATTAATTTTATTCTGTCTATGAAATATATCGAAATGTATTTGCTTGATTGTAGTATTTTGGTGTTCTCTAAAAATGCTTGTTTATAAACTTTGCAGTACAGTATTTAGAACATCAGAACATAAGTACAATTATGTTCTTAATATAATTCATCTCCTCCTGGACTAATGTATCATCTAAAATAAGGAAAGAATGTGTTGCACTCATACACTCCCTAAACATTTTAGTTCAACCCAACATAGAGTATTAATATTGTTCATCTCATTTTGCCAAAATAAAATGAAGATGAGAGTTGATGGTCCCTAAAGTTCTATCAACCACATTTCTCAATTCATATCTCTCTATTACATAAAAACAACAAGATGTGATCTTTTGAAGAGAGACAGAGAGACACTTTCACATCCCACGAGACAAGCACATCATGTCAAACTTACAACCATTGTAAGCAAGTCCCATGATACACATTCAGAGCAGGTTAGAGATGATGGAAGTAGGAAAATTTGAAAGTCTCAAAAAAATGAGTGAAAAGATCACATTAGCACAAACAAATGGAAAATATTACGCGGTCAAATAACAGAAAAGCGAAAGAGATCGCATAGTGTTTAAGGACAAAGGGATAGGTCCTGTACAGGATATTTTAAATGTCTGAAGCGCCGCCCGAAATGCTGATCACATGAAACGAAAGCAAAAGCAAGCCAAAAGCTGATTGAGCAAAGAGGAGGTAAAAAAAAAATGTTACTTGTTTCCCAATGTTTCACCATTTAAGAGGGGTTTAGGAGGAGCGACTGTTTCACCCTGGAGTGCGTTCGGCCCATCTCTTTACAATGGCACGTAGTGCTGGCCGGGGTGTAGGGAAGGGGTAGGTGATCGAAGTGCAGATCTTGCGGCAAAACAGCAGCAGCAAACCAACAGCTGATCGAGCAAAAAGGAGTTAAAAAAAATTATTTGTATCCCATTGTATCACCGTTTAAGTGTGGTTACGGAGGAGTAGATGCATCTCCTTGGGGTGCATTCAGCTCCCCTCTTCACAACAGTGCAAAGTGCAGGAAGTGGGGGGTTAGGGGTTGGATAGTGAACCCCTTTAGTATCTACATATATTTCTCAGTGTGAAGAAAAAATAATGTTTGGGCAAAGTTTACTGTTAACCTATTTCCAGCTGTGTTAATATGATTTTGGTGAATATGTAACAGCTGGAATCCACTGTGTTAATTCCCTAAACAATTCAATAATGTCACCTATTAATCTATGCTTGGTTAAACTAAAAAGCTTCCAACTCCTTCAATTTCTCCTTATATCTCATACCTCCCAGTCTCAAAATCAGCCTAGTCATTCTTCTCTGGAATTTCTTTAGTGCTGCTATGTATTTTTCGTAATATGGAGACCAAAACTGCAGACAGTACTCCAGGTGAGGTCTTACTAGTGTGTCATAGGACTTAAGAATAACCCCCTTCAACTTGTACTACACACTTTGAATTTTATAACCTAACATTCTGTTAGCTGTCTTAACTGAACCTACAGTATATGCTTTATGAATGGAGATAGTGATGAGTCCACTATGATTCCTCACTACCCATAAGGTGTACTTTCTAGTTTAAGACCTTCCATTGTGTATTCAGATTAATATCACAAATTCATCTTGCACAAGACATTGTGTTGATGGTCCTGAGAGGCGTCTTGCTCTTCATGCACCACTGAGGACAAACCACCTGTCCACATTGAATTTGAAAAATCCACTAAGCAAGGTTACAAGTGCTTCTTTTGCTTTGTGGGAAAAGACGACAGCAGTACAATGTCCCTGTTTCAAAGAAACACAGAGTCCTGGTTTCAGTTTGGGCAGTTCATATTTTTATGGGAAGCAGGTGATTGCAAGACTTTCAGTATACTTAACATTCTATATTAATGTATATTATTAGATAATGGCAATATAAGAGGGTATAGCAATGATTGGATGCCAGTTGAGAAAGACTAAACACCAGCATCCCATTGTCTGTTTGCTTTTTTTTGATGTGAACGATTCCTTAGCCTTCAGATCTCACTAGTCATCAGCAAAAGAGGGATGGATATGATTAGTTAGGTAAGTTAATGACAAAATTGAAGAAGTCTGCACACACAGGAAAATTGTGGTATAGCCTCACCAGAATTTTCATGCCAAAAGTGCCACTGCTTTCTACATGTAATAGCTTACATTTATTTGCAGTGCATGACATTTCATCGACTACATTTATCTAGGTCTGACTTCTGTCCAGATCAGTCTGTAATAATTCAGTAAACTGTAAGTTATCTGCCAATACATCTAGCTTAGTATTTTTACAAACTTGACAAACTAGTCATTTATATTCTTACCATGTCACCATCTGTATTGAATTGTCAGCTTGGATGGTTTCCCCAGGTAAACTTGTTTTCCTCCCACATCCCAAAACGTGGGTTGACTGTTATTTGTAAACCAAGCATTTTATGAGTGATTAAGCCCTATAGTGGACTGTTATCTGTTCAAGGCTAAATTCCAGCTGTATGCTCAATGCTATTTGATGCAAATCAACAAACAGTAGGAATCCTAGAAAACTGTCTTTAATGGCAGGTAGTGTAGGTAAAGTGAGAATGCAACCTCAAGATATCTCCAAGATATCTTGGAGGTATATGGTACCATGGATGCCGCTTTGCTAGGTTCATGAGTCTTCTTCCAGGTCGACTTCTTCCTGTCTGCAAAGAGGAGATAGACATGTGATTTCCAGTGCAACAACAAACATGTTCCTTCAGTGTTCCTTTTAAATAAGACTCTGTAAAGACAGTACAACAATCACAGTTTGGACACTCTCTAAACTAAAAAAAACGGCATTTGTCATATATTCTTTCTACAATAATCAATGATACAGTTGTACATATTCTTGAATCAGATACTGAGCTGATAGGATGGGAAAAAGTTGTGTATACAGTGGTGTGAAAAACTATTTGCCCCCTTCTTGATTTCTTATTCTTTTGCATGTTTGTCACACAAAATGTTTCTGATCATCAAACACATTTAACCATTAGTCAAATATAACACAAGTAAACACAAAATGCAGTTTTAAATGATGGTTTTTATTATTTAGGGAGAAAAAAAATCCAAACCTGTGTGAAAAAGTAATTGCCCCCTGAACCTAATAACTGGTTGAGCCACCCTTAGCAGCAATAACTGCAATCAAGCGTTTGCGATAACTTGCAATGAGTCTTTTACAGCGCTCTGGAGGAATTTTGGCCCACTCATCTTTGCAGAATTGTTGTAATTCAGCTTTATTTGAGGGTTTTCTAGCATGAACCGCCTTTTTAAGGTCATGCCATAGCATCTCAATTGGATTCAGGTCAGGACTTTGACTAGGCCACTCCAAAGTCTTCATTTTGTTTTTCTTCAGCCATTCAGAGGTGGATTTGCTGGTGTGTTTTGGGTCATTGTCCTGTTGCAGCACCCAAGATCGCTTCAGCTTGAGTTGACGAACAGATGGCCGGACATTCTCCTTCAGGATTTTTTGGTAGACAGTAGAATTCATGGTTCCATCTATCACAGCAAGCCTTCCAGGTCCTGAAGCAGCAAAACAACCCCAGACCATCACACTATCACCACCATATTTTACTGTTGGTATGATGTTCTTTTTCTGAAATGCTGTGTTCCTTTTACGCCTGATGTAACGGGACATTTGCCTTCCAAAAAGTTCAACTTTTGTCTCATCAGTCCACAAGGTATTTTCCCAAAAGTCTTGGCAATCATTGAGATGTTTCTTAGCAAAATTGAGACGAGCCCTAATGTTCTTTTTGCTTAACAGTGGTTTGCATCTTGGAAATCTGCCATGCAGGCCGTTTTTGCCCAGTCTCTTTCTTATGGTGGAGTTGTGAACACTGACCTTAATTGAGGCAAGTGAGGCCTGCAGTTCTTTAGACGTTGTCCTGGGGTCTTTTATGAGCTCTCGGATGAGTCGTCTCTGCACTCTTGGGGTAATTTTGGTCGGCCGGCCACTCCTGGGAAGGTTCACCACTGTTCCATGTTTTTGCCATTTGTGGATAATGGCTCTCACTGTGGTTCACTGGAGTCCCAAAGCTTTAGAAATGGCTTTATAACCTTTACCAGACTGATAGATCTCAATTACTTCTGTTCTCATTTGTTCCTGAATTTCTTTGGATCTTGGCATGATGTCTAGATTTTGAGTTGTTTTTGGTCTACTTCTCTGTGTCAGGCAGCTCCTATTTAAGTGATTTCTTGATTGAAACAGGTGTGGCAGTAATCAGGCCTGTGGGTGGCTACGGAAATTGAACTCCGGTGTGATACACCACAGTTAGGTGATTTTTTAACAAGGGGGAATTACTTTTTCACACAGGGCCATGTAGGTTTGGATTTTTTCTCCTAAATAATAAAACCATCATTTAAAAACTGCATTTTGTGTTTACTTGTGTTATATTTGACTAATGGTTAAATGTGTTTGATGATCAGAAACATTTTGTGTGACTAACAGCAAAAGAATAAGAAATCTTAAGGGGGCAAATAGTTTTTCACACCACTATATTTTTCTAATTCTTTTCATACTCTGATAGTACTAATGGATAGATTGGCCTCCTGACTGGGTTTGAGAGTAAATCCTTATCCAACCACAAGGCTATTATGGAAGAATAGATACACATCTCAGCCAGGATGGGTCCTGTTTCCTTTCCCAGTTGGGTAGAAAATATAATGGATGGACTGGAGGAATCTGCCTGCTAACAACAGTTATTCCTCTTGTACAGCTGGTGACAGGGCTCCTCTGGTCTGGCTCCAGTTTGGACACCCACGGGTAATCTGACAAAGCAGATTTGTTACGTTTCTCAGGGGTTATTTGGGGCATTGCTGAGAGAAGATTCAGACCGCATTTCATGGAAGTTCCACCTGACCCTGAAGTGCTTCCTGGGCGCAATGTTGTGGAATCAGAAATACTCCAACATAAATAAAGCTGTCCCATCTCCCCAAGACGAGTAGGGTGAAGAGGCAGACAAAGCCCATCTGGCTGGAATGGAGGAAAAAATAAGTGAAATATATGTTTGCTGGAGTAAGAAAACCTGTTGTGAAGGTATTGTCTCTCTATTATAAAAAAAAAATCTTGGAAGGAGATGAGACGTGATTTTCTCAGAGAGACACTTTCACATCCCTCGAGATATTGACAGACACATTTTTTGTATAGAGAAAGAAACGATATTCACTCATGGGCAGTTATATGTTTGGTGGTCACGATGTAATTCCAAACATGGAATCAAAATTCAATGCAATATTGATGAAAAGGCAAAAGCGAAGAAAGATTGAATATACAGTATGGACAAAGGTGATATGACAGAGGTGTGCAGCGTGAGATGCAGATCATGTGGCAAGGCAGCAGCAGCAGCAGCTGATCAAGCCAACAGGAGATAAAAAAAAACTGTACTTGTTTCCATTGTATCATCATTTAAGAGGGGGTTTCGGAGAAGCGACCGTGTCTCCTTGGGGTGCATTCAGCCCCCCTCTTCACAATGTGAGCGACAGAGACGCGAAGTGGCTGGTGCGTAGTGCAGGCAACTGGGGGTTTGCAAGTGACGCGAGCAGGAGGCAAAGCCCCCTAGTGGTTAATAAAAATAAACATTTTGTACCTGGTACTTTTGTCTGCATGGTTGTGTCTGGGATTTTGGGCACTGCAAAAATTATGTAAAATGTATAATTACAAATCCAAAAGCTGAATGACAATAAAAAAAAGATATTATGACTTAGATTTTCATTTTGAGTTTGTAATGAATGAAACTATTTGATAACGTGACCTACTGGCATTAGACATGGGAAACACTACTGTATCATTCCAAAGTTCAGGTTTTTCAAATGTATCCATCTAAGTTAATAAAATAAATTCAGTGAGGAAATAGCTACACAAATTATGGAATCTGTCAGGAATTCATGAAGGCAGCAAGAAAGAATGGCAATTAATTGTGCTTTGATGGTGATGCAGTGGTATTGACAGAAAAAAACTTAATTTTACATGCACACCCACAACCACACATGTATGTGTATCTATATGTAAAAAGTGTATTTATGTAGAAATGCTACAGCTTTTAAAGTACCATGGACTGAATGTGACGTGATAAAACTGCATAACATGTTACTGTATGCAACAAATGTTAGCAACAAATCTGTCATTTCAAGCAGTAATTTCCATGTGTAACATTAGAAGCATCTTGGCTGTATTTTAAAATAATTTTAATAGTACCTTGATTAAAAAGTAATAGTTTTTATCAAAAGGTTTAAAACTTTTGAACATTAATGCATAATAGCATAACCAGCTTCATAGAACACAAAGTCACCATTTCATTAGTGGAGGGCACAATGCAGAAAATATTGCAGAAGAGATTCCAGTCCATCATAGGACATACAAACACACATATTAATACTTACACACTTAGAAACAGCCAATCTGTAACTGCCTCTATGTGTATGCATGCACATTATAGAGTGATAGGTGACATTGTAAATGCAGAGTGCAGAAAAATGCAGCAGAGAACATGGGCAGGACCTACAAGAGGAGAGAAACAGGAATTGGCAAGAATGACATGTATTACTGTGCCAGGGTAAAAAAGGCACCTCTAGGGGGTGTCATGCTCTGTAGCTGGATAGACCAGGACAAGTAACTGTACAACTACTAAGGAAAACTGGCCAGTATGAGGCATGGTGGATCAGGGAACTCTAACTAGGTTTACCTGTTGCAAATTTAGGATTGCCATTGATCCTATGGCCAAACATGGCCCCATAATGGGTTGTAAAGTCGCCTCCTAGCCATTTGATGTAAGCATAAAGTCAAGTGGAAAGAAAGGCCTAGTATATAATGCAACTTAAGAAAACTTTTCACAGCAAAGAAAAACAAAGTAAACTGTTAAAAATGCTCCCACCAGTTTGCATTACATCCATTTAGTAAAACCACTTAATTCAGTAACAGAGAGCTTTAGTCTATTCTGGGGGCATCATTATTATTTTATTATTTATTATTAGGCTGACACTTTTATCCAAAGGGACATACAACATTTGGGAGGCACAATTGGTTAAATTTCTTTAGTTTTTCTAATTGGAGCACAGGCTGGTGATGTGACTTGCTCATCGTCACACAATGTCAGGACTGGATTTGAACCCAAAGCTTCAGGGTTCGAAGTCCAAACTTTAATCATTATGCCACACTGCCAGCATCATGTACCAGCTATAGGATCAATCCTGTATATTGCACCAGTCCATTTGAGGGGTACACTGACTTGTCACTGACAGTCATACTCAAAGCAAGCCAATATTTAATGGCTAATGCATACAGCATCCCTGTCTTTGGATTGTGGGAGGAAAAGCTTAATTTAATAACTAGCAGAGTATCGTATAATAGTGTTATTAAGGTCAATTGAGCTGAAACTGTTACACCTCCTTAATCTTATTCCAAAAAGTAATATGGAATGAACAGATAAAAAGGAACAAAAATACGTCATGAGCCTTGCTTTACCGGCCACACATTTAACGGTTAAAGTCGAACCCAACACTCGGCCGCAGTCCACTGCCACTCACGAGTAGATGTAAACACCACTTGGACTTGTCCATGCTGCTCCGCAGAGTTCCGCATCACGCGAGGATTTACTTTTGGGCGCTGTCCATGGTTGCAGTGGTTGCAGGGTTGCGAGCCCCACCAGTACTTCTCGTGATTGGCTCGCAGGGCGGTCACGGGAGCGCGCTTGGTCTTGGGAGGTGCTCGTACTTTGGTCCCAAGTCCGTTTACGCGTTCCGTCTGTGGGTTAACGAGAGTCCCGGTGCGTAGTCGCTGCGGGAATCCCTCCCTGCTGGAATCCAGAGTGAGAGCGCCAGCGAGAGCGAGAACGTAACTCCGCAACTTCTCACGACGAGAGCTCAAAAAAACAAAACAAATCATGGAGTAGCTTCTTCAAGGGTTAACATGCAAAGAGGTGAGTACGCTGATAATATGATTAGTTGAAAAATGAAACTACCTGACATGCTGGTGACAGGCGTTACCGAAATCATGCATCCAGTGCCCTTATCACGTCACACGGAAGGCAGGGCTCCTGCAGTATTACAGAAGTGTCATGTTTGTGGTCTGTTTGTTTATTCCAGTCAGGTGCCTTTAGAACAAGCTGACAAAGGATACCACATTCCTGTACTTTTCTGGTGTGCTTTGGAGTTTCGATATCAACAAGTCAGCCAAAAAGTTACAGAAGTGTTTGCGCCTTTATACACTTTATATTTCAGATAATGCTCACCGAAATCGAGCGCTGTTGGAAAAAAATGAAAAAGTTGAACGCGAAAAGAAGTCAGTGATGCAGTACGATTAGCTGTTCTCGACCATATCAGCCAAATAAAACGAGCCCGACTTGCGGGCCTCGCGCTGATATCTTTTAACGCCCCCTCCGCATTACCAATCAGTCTCTTCCAAAGCGCGCTATTAGCACCGTTTCAGCGGATGTTACTGTTGTTGTGAGAAACGGGTACTGCGCATGAAGATGGCAGCACCTTAAAAACCGCTGCAAAGGCAGATCAATGCAGGATTTTTTAGCATCTTCAGCAATGCTGATTACGGTATCTATTCTTTGCTCATTAACAATAGACTTTCACTATAATGTTATACATTAGCTATATGAATTATTTGAAGTGAATTCTCGCATCGAATAAGCATCCACCCTTTTATTCCCTAATAGTTATTCGTAGAGCCTATCCGCAATTTCTGGAATAAGGCATGAGGTAGCCCTAGTCGGGACGTCGCTTTATAACAGCGCAGACTCGTTCAAGCACTTGTCCCCTAATCAACAAATCGTCACTAAGGACAGATACAGCGACCGAATCGGGAATGGAATGGCGGAAGCACTAACCTCTAGACTTGTGTTCGTTTCTGCAATTTAACTAACTTTAACCTGGTTCAGCAGTATCGGGCTTTTCAAACACTAATGAGTAATATAAATGTTTTTAAAGTAATAACAATACATTTTATTTATATAGTGCCTTTCCCATGCCCAAAGTGATTCACAAATAATTAAAGGAATACAATAGGAATAAAAGCAAAGCTAGCATTAATAACAAAGAATGCAAACTAATCTAAAACATTAAACACCAAATAATAGACAGATACACGAAAGCCCAAGTTCTGAATTAGTTTAAGAAATAATTAGGAAAAAAGATGAAAGCCATGAACATCATTTTTGTATGCTTACATGAAGGAATGTGTAATGTGTATGTGGATGTGTGTGTGTTTTGTTTTTCTTATACATTGTCAAGTAGGATCAGTGTAACTGGGCAAATGAGTCAGAACTTTTCTCTGAATGGTCTCTATCCATTTTAGAACTTGCGTAATTCATTTCAGGTTTGAGGATGCTCTTACAGTAACAGTTTAATTTTAAATCATAATGAAAAACAAAAAAACGTGTTACTATTATTATTATACATTCTTGTCTTTTGCAAAATCATCAAAGCACAAAGGGTGGATTTCCATAGGTGTGCTGATGATGCAGTTTTACATGTCAGTCACCCCAGATGCCCTTAACTTCAGAGCGTGAGTTGATGTGATTTTGGATAAATTAGGTGAATATAATTGCAGTACATTGTTGGGTTGGTTAGCCTGTCCTAATCAAAACTGTTGTTCTAATATTGTAATGTTCTAACGTCATTCTAGGATTGAAATAGTAAATTTCATTACTGAGTATTGTGGCAGATCTGTATACAGTATAGCTTTTTCTTTCATTATTTATACTTTGCAATCCTTTGGGCCGGTGAAGCATTTGGTATCATGTGACATTTTATCACATATATATATATATATATATATAATTGCACTAGATTTACACAGTGCTTAACATGAAACAAAGTGCACCCCTTTAATTTTAGACCAAATTTGAAAACATTTATGTTGGTTTTACCTACAGATGCATTCATTTTTTACACTTGCTTAATCCGCTTCACGGTTGAGATCCATGTACTGTATGTGGAAGTCTCATGTGCAATGGAAAAATCTAGTAGCTGCCATTTTTTTCAAAACTGAGTTTTTTAGTTTTTGGAGTTACTAGGTCTTTCCTAATGTTATAAGGTAGTGGTGATGGCCAAATATGTCTTCATTCCGGTCATAGCATAATGGAATAAGCTAGTTTGTACACAGTATTTCATATGCTGCAAGATATGGCCAAACATCACCCCATAATGGGTTGTAAAGTCACCTAGTAACTCCACTGACCAATGAGGGAAGACTGCCTACCAATGAAAACGTCAGATTACGATCACATGATTCAAATGCTGCAACTGTGTGATTTAAATGGCAGGTGTTGTTGATTTGTGAAAAAAACTATACTGTATATGTGAAGCTCTGGAAAAATGAAATAAATCTAGAGATCATTAATTATAGGAACGGCATCATTTTCTCATTTTGCTGAAAACTTTAAAGATATGACATGCTAGGTTTTTCCATAGTTGGTGAGAAATGCTGAACTTCTCTGTTACAGCAGAGTTAGGTAAAGTAATAAAATTATATTGAAGAAACTTCAAAAAGTTTTGTTGAAAATAGATTCAAGTAGAAAAAAAGAAGACAAAAATATATGTGCAAAAATCGAACTATTTAAAGAGTAGGAGACACTATGAATTCCCATGATTCAGACAAATAACACCAGATGAATTAGATTTTCTTTTTAAATTTCCGTACTTTGGTTATCTTGTACAGTTTAGTATTGGGGCAGGTTTGGAATGGATTACACTTTAACTTCAGTGTCTGATTAACTGTTAGTATTGCCTTTAACCATTCACATAGCTTAAATGCTCATTTAAACATGTACTGGAAGATTGTTTTAAAACAATATTCAAACACATTTAGCTTTCTTCCTCACCTGTTCATGTTATATAGGGTACTTTTGTATGGTGTTATTCCCAGGGAATATTTTAGACAGGAAATAAGAATCTGTTAGTAAGTTACTTCCTGTTTTTCACCCAGTGGCTTGTGGCAATGTCAGGACATTAACTGAGGTTCAGTTCTATTTTTCATGTCCTGCTGCTGAAATGCTGTATAAACTGCACAAGATACTTTATAATACAGTTTATGGAGAGTAAACCGGTGGGAGGACTGATTAGCTTCTGTAGCAATCCAAAGAACACTCCTGTTTTAATATGCTGTTTAGTTTTTTCAGACCTGACCTTATTAGTTCCTGCCACTTGTCTCATGTTGAAGCAGCGGCCTTTTACCTGCCGTCGATGGGAGTCATGTATTTAATGTCGCGGTTACATAATCATGAGAACTTGACTTTATAGTGCATCCTCCTGGTGGATTCAGTAGCTATTGCTGACATTGGTCCTTTTAAGAGACTAGTTTCTTTAAACCCTTATTATGCTAAATCTCCATTGCCAACAATTCCATAGCCAAGTGGTCCTATGGATTGGTTCCTGCCACATGGCTACTCTAAATGTGAAGCTGTTCCCTATTATATAGTTTCCTCTTACCATCTAGGGCCATATAGACACAAGTAAGTGTTACAGACCGAAGCTAGAAGTTCCAGATCTGCTCTTAATACATTTATTGCCCTAGAGTTTTCCTGAGTGTGACTGTCATCCTCACACAATCAGCTTGTGTACTGATTTCCAGACACTGAAGGGATTTTATTGAAATTATTACCATGGAATATTTGACAGTGTTTCATGGTTTCAGAACACAGGGGTAATGAATTTTCATCATTTCTTTTGCTTAACATAGTTTTTGTAGATCTTTGACTAACGTCTTATGCATTCTTGTAACAACAACAACTACAACAACAATAATCTCTATATATAATCTTCATTTGGATCTTGATCTTTGTTTGTCCGCGAATGAATTAGAAGAAGCACTAGATGGCAGTAGAGAGACAGCTAAAACATAGGCATTGCATTAAGAATCTCCTCCAGGCTTATGCTACTGAAGACTGTAGTGCTCCAGTCACACCTCAAAACACAGACATTCAAACTAAACAAATTGTTGTGCTTTAAATAAACTAAAGAGATCTTCATTTAGATCTTGATCTTTGTCTACAAATTCCACGCATGCGTAGACCACCTTCATTTATTACGTTGTTGTTACTCACGGATATCAACAATGCGCTGGAATAACGAAAGGGGTGGTGGACAGTGTTACGCTGGTTAGCTCCTGAGGCCTGGTTAGAAAATGAGATTGCCGAAGATAAAAGGTACGTGCCTACGTAACATATAAAGAAAGACAGTGGGTAAAATGAATGACAACGTAACAGCACATTCTGGAAATTATTATTGTTACGTTGTAGCTGGCGAGTGCTGCACGTCTCACAGTTGTACGGTGCCTTGCTCACATGTCAGTGAAGTGATCCCTATTTATGCTTTAAAGAGCCTGGATACCTATGTATCCCCCTTTTATAACCATTGCTCAGTGTATATTGCCTTACTCTTTGGATTGCCACAAAGCAACCTGAGAGATTGGAGAAAGGTTGAGAAAACATCGTGAGAGGAAACAATAGCATCGTGAAAACGAGACGGACTGTGAACGGACAGAAGCAGAAATGCTCCTACACCACCACATAATTACTATTCGGACAGTGATTCCGAGTAGAACGTTCCTATTGAATAAATGTCCAAGGGTTTTCTTTTGTAATTTTGTTTCCCTTATAAAAAATCATAATGCTGTGCGACGAAGGGCCCAGTTCACGACTGGCAGCCGCGTTTAAACAGGGAGCCCTTCACAGACATCTTTAACACGCACAACGTAGTTGAGCGCACATGGCTAGTAATAATAATAATAATGATGATGATGCACTTTGTTTTCTGTAAATACCTTAATGAGAATTAATATGTGTAAGTAATGAATAATAATAATGACAAATAATAATTTTCACTTTATTGTTACTTGTGTGCCACATTTATCCAGCTTTACTGTGCTGGAGTATGCCACTGCATGTTTTAGTTTTATGCACTGAAAAGTAGTCAATTTGAATTAGTAACCTTCCAGCAAAAATAATCATTCAAAATCACAAGAACAAATGTAATTCTCTTACATAAAGATAGATTTAAGGACCAAATATAATTTTACCCTGAAACTGTGGTCCAGCTGGCATATAGTTTAGCTGCCAAATATGGACTGGAAATGATTCTAGCCAACAAGTGATGTACTGGTCCAGATTGAGGCTACACCTCTGGATCCTGTGTATCATGTAAGGCTTCCGTGGGAGCTACACAGGGTAGTGCAATGTGGCATGAAGTCATACACATGTCCAGTGGTGTGGTGTGGCACATCCAACCAAGCATTGTTCCTGAAGCAGTGGTCTATTGAAAGTGTGGAGCAGACCAGTGTGGATTTTCTAGAATGTCTATGCAAACATCAGGTAGGCAATGTTTGGAAGACAGTTGCTTGTTGGAAAATGACATGAGACTTGTCTGACATTTTATTTTTGTTTTCTCCCAATTGTCCGACTTGTAGTGCCGAGTTCGTAGGTTATTCACATGGATTTTTTTAGTTTTCGGAAACTCTGAATTTACTGTTCTTCAAAGAGCATGTGAGCAACATTAATCAATGTATCAGTGTGAGTTTATATCCCACACTTACTGGGAGTTCCAGGATTGTGGGGAACAATTGCAAGTCCCGTTTACCACCACAAATGGGGTTCTGTGGCTTACCCACGACTCTCTGTGCCAGGCAAACTCATGTTGATCCATTCAGTTTAATGCAGCTGAAGCCCCAGACATCTAAGGGTATCACAGAACAGGTATTGCTGAATTTCATGCGTCGCTCATGCATGATTGGACTCTCTAAATTATTTTTTCTGCTGTGTATGGCTCCGAATACAACCCCTTGGTATCCATGTTTATCCCATCCTACAGTTCCCAGTGAACACCTTAACTGTAAATTGCCAATATTAGACTGTAAGGGCATCCGGTGTAAAATTTTGGTATATAAATATGCGGAAAACAATTTTGGATGATCTGTTGTGGCAGCCTCTAACAGGAGCAGCTGAAAGAAGAAGAAGACTGTAAGTGTGGCAAAACAGGTTACAGTTTTACATTCTTTTATAAAAAGAAATCATGGAATGCAAAAGCAAGGCGATGATACGTGATTGTCTTGAAAGTTCTTGAAAGACATTTAAAAGACCCGCGAGACAAAAGAGACTTGCCATGGAGCTTCTCGCGGGGACCGTAAACCTGAGACTTGGTGCGAAGAGACTGTCCCTGGGCCATCTCGCGGGGACGTGGAACATGAGATTATTGCAAGACACGCCCTACTTACAACAGATATCATATAAGTACATCCATCAAAAAACAGTCAGTGGTGTAAAAGCATGTAGTGCACACACATCCTGTGCTCTCAACACAATTAAAGCATATAAGAACAGACACCCAAAGGCTTTGGAGAGAAAAAAAGGCTGATAAGAGATTATGAAACCAGTAAAATTTGAAAGTATTGCAGCGTCCCAGCCAGGTTGCGGCCTTTTTGGTTTTAAGTGACTCTTCGGTCCGATTGAGGGATGGTGGAGTACAGCACGGAAGACTGATAGCGTGGTGTTGATTGATGTGGTAAGTGGGGGCGAGACGTGGGGGAATGAGGGATTGGAGAGGGTGCTAGAAAGTTTTGTTTGGGGTTACGAAGTCAGCGATTGTTCAAGTAAAACTTTTGTGACACTTTATCATGTCAGTCACTACAGTATCAAAGAAAAGATAGAAAAGATTGCATTACCGCAAAACAAAAGGTGATTAATCATCAGAACCAGGTGTAATTGAAAAAAGAGCAGGACAAATCGAGATCAGAAATAAAAGGCAAAGAGTAGAGTCTTTTTGTATTCGCATCATTCTTATGCACAAAACGTGGATTTACACAATAATAGACCATACGCTATGAAAATCTGTGGTCCCGCAACAGTTAAAGCAACAACAAGTTGAATTTTAAAGAATACACAATTTGGTCAGGTCTATATTTATGATCACGGAGAAGCGATGCAAATTTTAACAGGCAAAAAGAAAGGTAATGTATATATTCCGTGAATAACATTACACACCAAAGGAGATCGTGATATGCCATTCGTATTAAAATGTTTACAGTTCACTGTGAGAATATCTTTTGCTATGACAATCAATAAATCACTGGGACAAACATTAGAAAAAGTCAGGTTATTTATTAGAGAAGCAGAAACAATATTCACTCACGGGCAGTTATACATTGCATTGTCACAATGTGTCTCTGTTTTTAATGAAGCTTTAAAGTAAAAGTGCAAATAATGAAATTGAAACAATTCCAGAGAAAAAAAAATTAAAATTGTATATCCGCTTAACCAAACACAGGGGTTGGCGAGTAAAGCCCCCTAGTATATATATATCCATCCATTTTCCAACCCGCTGAATCCGAACACAGGGTCACGGGGGTCTGCTGGAGCCAATCCCAGCCAACACAGGAACCAATCCTGGGGAGGGTGCCAACCCCACCGCAGGACACACACAAACACATCCACACTCCAAGGCCAATTTAGAATCGCCAATCCACCTAACTTGCATGTCTTTGGATTGTGGGAGGAAACCGGAGAGCCCGGAGGAAACCCACGCAGACACGGGATGAACATGCAAACTCCACACATGGAGGACCCGGGAAGCGAACGCGGGTCTCCTAACTGCGAGGCAGCAGCGCTACCACTGCGCCACCCTATATATAAATTACTGAATCAAATGTTATTCTTAAGACTTCCATTTTGAAATCTTTGCTTTACATATTCAACACATTTTTCAAGAAATCAAGATTATACTTTGGTTGTGTTTTTATGTGAGTGCACATAAATTACACGCTAATTGGGGGGCTGGTTTTCAGAAAGAACCCTTTTTAAGATTTTTACGATTTGTCCCCAAACATGCATTGCTACTTTGAAAATGTTGTCTGGCCCAGCGAGAATACTTTTATGATGAGCCGTGTGGCCCCAGTGGAAGTTGTGAGCATAACAATATGCAAGCCAAATCCTTTGCCACTTAATCACCCTTGCTGGTTTTTATTCAAATTACACCAGTGTTTTTAGTAAACTATTTTCCTCAAAAGTATAGTTAATAAAAATACAAAAAGTACATGGCTTAAGTGTTTTTTCCTGCTATTAGATTATTTGTTTAATGAATTTAACAACAGAGGAATATAAATACAAATAATATGCTTGACTATTAAATGATAAGATCTCACACCATTATTTGGTAATTTTGTGTCCTTCTTTATTTAGTAGTCCTGGGGCTAGCACAGTACATCATTTGAATCATTTTTTGCTTTAATTAAGTAAGACTGGAGAAAGCCTGCTTCCTGGTGCTTAGCTCATATTATTGTACAGTGTTATGGAAACACTGATGAAAAGTGCAGGCAATTTATAGTTTCCTCCTTTGCCCCCTGCCCTTAATGACATTGAAATGGTGCAGCATTTGAATTACATGCTCATTCTGAAAATACTTTATCCAATTCAGAAACAAAATGTGAGTTGCGTTAATTTTCTCCTCTCATGTCATCATTTGTAGCACTATATCCTGTTGAAATTCATAATGGGGACAGGCCAAGCAAAGAAGGTCAGAGTCTGTTTTCTAGCCATAATATGTAGTTTGCTCCCAGGTGTATCTTGGTCAGTTGAGAGAGAGAGAGATAATATTTACATTGTGTCCATATGTCAGTGAGCTATGTTCATGTTTTCCTCTGGAGTACACCACGATGGGCCATAAACCCTGTGGTGAAACTTACTGATGCTTGCACTTGCAAACTTGAGATGTTGGTCACCAAGTGCTGTTTATGACAGTAAGTGAAGATAGGAACATAGGTTTCTCAGTAAAATGAGAGGTCTTCTTTTTTGAAATTTGTTGGCCAGTCTAATCAACAACAACAACAACATTTATTTATATAGCACATTTTCATACAAACAGTAGCTCAAAGTGCTTTACATATTAAAGAATAGAAAAATGAAAGACACAATTATAAAACAAAATAAATCAACATTAACATCGAATAAGAGTAAGGTTCAATGGCCAGGGGGGACAGAAAAAACAAAAAAACTCCAGACGACTGGAAAAAAAATAAAATCTGTAGGGATTCCAGACCATGAGACCGCCCAGTCCCCTCTGAATGAATATAGCAACCAAAAATCAGTAAGAACTTTTTACAAAAAATTGTATTTTTTAAATTACTCATAATGTGTAATGTGTTCTATTGTAATTATGTTGTTTACATTTGGCTAAATTCATAGCATAATTACCAGACATTATTATTTTTTTATTACATTTACCCTTAGGTTTATTCCAGTGAATCCAGTGGCACACTGGTTAGCACTCCTGCGTTACAGCACCAGGGTCAATTCAAACCCCCCATTCACTATCTACATGGACATTCTCCTTATTTTCTTAGTAAAGTTTCTCCTTAACATTCTTATTTCCCTCTATATGTGAAAGATGTGTGGGCTAAGTTGAGTGGCATCTCTAAAGATGCCCATGTGTGGACTTCCTTGTGATAGATTGGTGTGGTTTTCACGCCTGTACACAAAGCTGCAGGAGTAAGCTTCGTGTACTGGAATTGAGTGGATTTGTGAGATGAATGAGTGAAAGATTACAGCTATCACCATTCGAAATCCCAGATTTAGTTTAATTTATTGAATAAATAACATTCTAAAAAATTACGCTGTTAAATGAGACTACTTTAGGGTGTGTTTTTATTAGTGCCTTCGTCCTGTCATTTACATTAATCTAAAGCACCTGGGAAATCAACAGATTGGCATTTTATTTATGCAGCCTCTCAAAGCAGACCACAAAAAATTGTAATTTGTTCCAAAGTAATTTTATTTTTATGCAAAAATTCTATTTTGTCTTTAATAGTAATGCAGAGTGCTATAATAAATTTGTCTGTCTGTCTGTTTGTCTGTCCGTCCGTCTCTCTATCTATCAAAGCACAGCATAACATCATAGACAATGATACCCACTTTGAAAGACGTTAAGGGCTTGAAGGAAGTTTTATATGGAGGTTGAAAAGATAACACACATTACAAAATACAGTATTATAAGTAGCAGATTAAAGGGGAGCAGGGTGAGACCAAGACTTTGTTTTTAGAAGATTTGAAGAGTCAACTTTACATGTGTTGACATTATGGCAGAGTGTTTGTTTTCTGAACCTTGTGTGTTTTACGTACTCGAAAGAATGTGAAGCACATCCTCAACAAAGGAGAGGAAGGGTGCGCTTTTGTACAGAGTATGGCATCATGGTACATGGAGTTAAAAAAAAATAAATGTGTGTTTTATTTGAACAGGGTGGCATGTCACTGTGGTGGCTGCCCCTTGGATTCAACACGGGGTTCAAATCCTGCTCCCAGTCATTGTCCATATTCTCCCAGTATCTGCATGGGGTTCCTTTTGAGTTCATTGGCTCTCAAAGACATGCTAGTAAGAAGACTGGTTATTCCAAATTGGGAGCAGATATTTGTGTGAGTGTCTCTTGAGTGATGGACTGGCTGGGAGAGAAACTTCAGCTCCTGGCAACTCTGAATTCGGCAAATTTATTATTTGAGTATTGTCAAGGAATGGTATTGAAGAAGTCATTGTGCCACTGCCTGTTGTCTCAGTGGTGGTGTAGGTACATTGGACATTTAGACATTATTCAATTCAGTGTTGCAGTAAATTCTTCTTCTTCTACTTCTTATTACTTTAACAAGTAATACAAAAATATACTTGTTGACTGAAGTCAGAGCTGCATAAAGAGTTATTTAATGCCAAAAAAGTACTAAACCATGAAAAGTTAAACTTTAGCTTATTTTTCTTGCTGGGGTCATTTACTCACATGACAGCTTACTCTATAAAGGAAATAATGATGACTGCAGGGTTACTTATGTACCAAGGGCAAATGGAGTAGGCACTTTCTAGAGTGCTTGTTTATTCATAGTTTAGTAGTCTATGTCTGCTCATAATACTTGTGATTAATACAGTGATTTAATGATTTAAGTTAAAGAAAATGTAGAGGAGTGGCACTGCTGATTCAATGTGTTGAGTTCAGATCTCACACCCTTATGTTGTTAGTGCAGAGCTTGCACCTTGTCCCCATGTCCGTGTGAGTTATTTTTCAGAGAACTTTTGTATCACTCCCACATACCCAAATATCTGCAGGTTAGTTATTTCCAGATTGGTGGTGTTCATGATTGGTACTGTAATGATCTTGCTCCCTATTCAGAGCCGTTTCCAGTTTTGCGTCTGATCCTGTCAAGAAATGACCTGGCTCTCTGTGACTTTGAGCTGGATTAAGAGGGTCTAAGAATGTTATATTGTGCTAAAATGTGAAAGAGTGTTCATCGATCATCCATTTTTCCATTTTCCGAACCTGAATTATTCAGTGTTTTCTGTAACCCTGAATGCACCATTACAGCAGAATGTGCAAGGTATTATAGAACTGTGAGCAAGATGCTGGAACAATGCAGAAAACACCCCCACACGCCACCATGTAATCTTAATGGAAAGATACAGTATCTGGGAAGAGAAGTGAAGTCCTGGCCCTGCGAGGAATAGGTTGTAACCACTATGCCACCTGTTTTTCAATAAATAATTTTAAATTTTACATTAGATAAATAGATAAATGAGTCACATGTATGCATGGATTAGCTCCAGAGGTGTTTATATTCAAACTTGGTCTCTTTTTCTTTTTCATCGTCTCCATTTTAACTGCATCCTCAGGTTTCTCTGTCATATTCCAAGCATATGCTTTCAGATTAATCAGTAACTGCCTGAAGCCAGTGTGAGAGTGCCCTCCTGCCCAGGGTTGATTCTGGCTTTATGCCTGATGCTGCCTCTGTTAGGCATCACCCAGTGTTAGAATAAGCAAGTACAGAAAATTGATGGATGGATGGATAGATGTACATTTCACTGAGAAAGCGATCAAGAATTCAATGTGCTATATGCACAGAGGGCCTTTTTAAACATTAGTGATGCATTCCAACTTCTGTTTATTGCTGACTTGTTTCTTGAAGACAACTGCAGTAGTAATAAAATTGTGGAGGTTTTCACTTGCTTTTTTATATACCTGACAATACAACTCTTATTAGAAAAGAATCTGCTCATCTAGTTTAATCTTCCTCTGTTGTGTTTATTGTTTTGAATGTAATATCCTTGCAGGATGCTTTTCAGCTGCAGTGCACATACTATATATATCCCATCATTATAACAATATATCAGAACATTTAAAGTAAGAGCTGCTTATCACTTTGTATGAAGATTTTCACTTGTGTTATAAAAACAGCAGTGACATAACTATAAGTAGTGCAGGTGAGACAATAGATAGATAGATAGATAGATAGATAGATAGATAGATAGATAGATAGATAGATACTTTATTAATCCCAAGGGGAAATTCACATAATCCAGCAGCAGTATACTGATACAAAGAAACAATATTAAATTAAATAGTAATAAAAATGAAAAAAAAAATAAAATAAAATTAATGTTCGCATTTACTCCCCCGGGTGGAATTGAAGAGTTGCATAGTGTGGGGGAGGAACGATCTCCTCAGTCTGTCAGTGGAGCAGGACAGTGACAAAAGTCTGTCACTGAAGCTACTCCTCTGCCTGGAGATGACACTGTTCAGTGGATGCAGTGGATTATTCGTGATTGACAGGAGTCAATAATGTCTATAATAATAGAGTCTGTAATAATCATAATAGAACTGGGCCAGTGGATACTGCATGGTTATTTTTTTGCCAGGTATTGTTTATTATCATGCTTGCCTCCTTCACGTGGAAATGAAAAGGTAAATGGTGTTAGCATGACCATAACTCCATAAGTCTTAATTATGACTTTTTCATATGCTTTATATGCTTGATGTATTTCATTGATAATGGTCTTTTTTATTTGACTTAATTTAATTGCACATGAGGGGGAGCTTAGTTAATGTTTTTGGTACAAGGTCCAATCATATTGTAGTTACACCATTAGAATACAGCAAATATACTGCACTCTGGCAATATCGTTCCATTTAGTCCCTTTGCAAATAAACAGTTCCTTAATTTTTATGGATCCTTTCATAAATGGCTCATTCCCAAAGAAACTGTGCATTCAGTCAGGACCTTCCTCTCGAAGATGTTTTAAAAATCTGGAGAAAGAACCTTTGAAGATATAGTAGTAGATGACTCTTGCATTTTCTTCTTTATTTTTCCACATGTTTACCAGCCAATTTGTTGTGCACATCCGTGTGTCAGCGCTTCACATCCTTCACAACAAACAGGAGTACATAGTAGCAGAAAATGAACTAGGAAATTCCCATTAGTATTATTGTAATATAAAAAATGCAAACTCAGGCTGACTGGAAAAGCCCCACATATTTCTACTAATACATTGCAGCACAGAAACTTCATGATGTATGTTTGTTAGAAATTCTTATGGGACAGTGATATTTAGAGTGTATTTTAGCCCAAAATAATTTTTCTCCCTTATCACTCTACTAAGCAAGCATTCTAGTGACAAGACAAGTTGCCTTGTTCTGCAGTGTGGCCAAGTTCCAAAATTCCTATACTGTACTTTTAATTGGTTCCCTGCAGAATAACATCATAAGCATATGGCAGAAAAAAATGTGCTGAGTTTACCTTATGTTTAGTTTATTGTAGCACTTCTGGAGTGAGTGTGTCATCAGACAAGGTTGTCTTTCAGAGCTGGTGTGTCTAATTCGGTAAACAGTCATATTAGTGACATCCCACATTGAGCTGCATTGCTTTGCTACTTGGTGGTCTCTATTGAGCTGCCTTTGTGACTAATTATACCTGTACTGTGGGGTTGATATAAAAAGAACAGGTTGGACTCATCATATTTACAGTTAGTTACTGTTTCTTCAGGTTTACTCAACACTGCCAGTCCTTTCACATGTTTATGAAACCAGCTGCTGTTGGTTTTAAAATGTTCCTGGATGGGTTTCAGTGCAACACAGGACCTATTTACACGTACATTCATGCTCACTCACACTAGGCCAGTTTAGAGTTACCAGTCAATCTTAACATACACATCTTTGCAATGTGGGCACCAAACAGAAGTATCTGGAAGAAAACTAAATCAGACACGAAGAGAAAATTCTAACACCTTGTAGGCAGTGAATTGACTATGTCCTTTAAGTATAGTTGCTATAACACTGAAGACATTAAAGAGTCTTTTTTTGTTGATCAGTGTCAAAAAAGCCATTTTACTGTGATTCAGTGTTGTATTACAATGAAATGTGAAGATGTCCAGGATGAGGAATTCTTTTTCTATGCACAGTATGGTGCAAGTACTGTCATAAAATATATAATGTGAAAAATTGGACAGACACAGGAAGAAGTTTGGGGGCAGCCGCCCTTATACTTGAATTAGGCTGCCAAAATTGAAAGGTTGGTACCATAGAACAGGTCTCAACAGACTTCAGTCCAACAACAGAACAACCATAACAGGCAAAGATGGTGGTTTTAAAGCTGGGCAGGGGAAGTGGTGTCATCGTGGCAAGAACCTGGAAATTATGTTATCGGGGCAGGGACCAGAAGTGATGTCATCGGTTCCAGAACTGGAAGTGACAACCTCGAGTACAGGCAAAATTTCCTATGGTTGGTCTGCCGATAAAAAAGTGCACCCTACCATCCCCTGGTCTGGCATGGGTGAAGGTGAAAACCAACACTGGAGGGTAGCCAGTCTATAGCCAGGACACACTCACAAATACGCACACTCACTCTCACCAGATAACAATAATTAAAATGAATCTTCATATAAAGTAAAAAAGCTGATTATATTGTCTCATGTTTTAGTGTAGACTACAGTTCAGTTTCCATTTCTGTTTATTTGCTTAGCAGATGCTTTTAAGCAAAGCGACTTACAAAGGAGGCCCACATAATCGAATAAAGTATTACAGAACAAGGGTACAAAATTGATAATCACAACTGAAGAGCTCAGAGCAAAATACAAGCTGTACAAGCTATAGAAATTCACCAAACAAAAGAGTCTCCTAATGCTTCTTAAGCACATTGAGGCAGTCAGCCGTTAGACTCATTCCACCAGCTAGGAGCTACACATGAAAAGAGTCTCTGGACCGAGATTTGATACCACGCAGAGGTGGCATCAGTTACCAGCAGACCAGAGTGGTCGAAAAGGAGCATAAGACCTCAGAAGTGCAAACCCACTGACCAATCTGTAGGCAAGCATCAAGAATTTGAACTTAAGCAAGTGTAGTGATCTGAAGAGAGGAGTGACATGTGCCCACCTTGGCTGGTTGAGCACCAGACATGCTGCTGCATTTTGAATCATCTGCAGCGGCCTGGTGGCGTATGCCAGTGCTACAGCCAGCAGAGAGTTGCAGTAGTCTGGACGTGACAAGAACAAACCCTGGACCAGTCTGGACATTGTACAGAGAAAATCCATAACACTAAGAGAACAAATCAAAATGCTCCCTGAAGGACAGCTGGTCATCAGTCACCACCCTAAGTTTGTGTACTGATTAGGAAGGTGCTAGCCATAGTGAGTCAAGCTGTACAGAAATGTGGTGCTGAATAGATTGCAAAGCTAGTATAACGAGTAGGTCTGTCTTTTCCAGGTTGAGCTAGAGATAGTGTTCCTTCATTCAGTTTGCAATATCAGTTAGGCATGCAGAGATTCTAGTTGATACTTTGTTGTCCTCTGGGGGGACAGCTGTGTATCACCAGCATAATACTGATAAGAAAAACTATGTGACTGGATGATAAGGTCCAGTGAAGATGTGTATAGAGATAGTAGGACAGGTCCCAGCATTGATCCTCGGGGCACCCCAGTGCTTGCCTAGTGTATCCTTGACATCTCTCCATGGCAGGACACATTGTAGGATCTGCCCAGTTCCACTTCAGTAACTCAACTTTGCATGTGTTACTTATCAAGGCATTTATGGATGCAGAACACTGGAACACACTTCTGATTTTTTTTTTCACTGTATAGCAACCAAAATTTACAAGTAAATACAATACAATACAATATATTTTGTATAGCCCAAAATCATACAAGAAGTGCTGCAATGGGCTTTAACAGGCCCTGCCTCTTGACAGCCCCCCAGCCTTGACTCTCTAAGAAGACAAGGAAAAACTCCCAAAAAAAACCCTTGTAGGGAAGAAAATGGAAGAAACCTTGGGGAAGGCAGTTCAAAAAGAGACCCTTTTCCAGGTAGGTTGGGCGTGCAGTGGGTATCAAAATGAAGGGGGTCAATACAATACAATACACAGATCAGAACAAATCCTCAGTACAGTATAAAAATAAAAATTTTACAAGTATGGACCAGAATTTAACAGTAGAGGATATCACATAATATGATTTGGATTTGTTTAGAGTCCTGGAGACCTCAGCCATCAAGCTGCCTCCCCCATTTGGCCATTCCACAGTTGAAACATTGCTTGGCCAGCCAATCTGATGAAATGACCCCTCTACCCCACGATTCCTGCGATCCTCCATCAGGGATGACTTTACCTTAAGCAGGCAAAACAAGTTGGCAGGTGGGCTGTGGCACTAAGTGCCACATTTGAGTACCGAGAAGAGAAACACAATAGGTGAGGGTTAGTAACAAATTATAACTATTATGTTACTTATGTTTTAGTGTTAATGACTATCAACAGAGATGCAGTCTGTACAGTTAATCAGCAGCTCTAGTCAGGATATGCTAAACGGAAGTAGTGAGACTTCAGCCGGGATTTAAAAGCTGAGACTGAAGGGGCATCTCTTATAGTAGAAGGCAGACCATTCCATAGTTTAGGGGCCCTGTAACTAAAAGCTCGACCTCCTACTGTTGTTTTATTAATCCGTGGAATCATAAGCAGACCGAGATCTTGAGATCTTAATGTGCACTCTGATTTGTAAGTCATGATAAGTTCAGACAAGTAAGCGGGACCTTGGCCATTTAATGCTTTATATGTTAACAGGAGGATTTTGAAATCTGCCCTAAAATTAACCAGGAGCCAGTGTAAGGACTTAAGAACAAATAGCAACACAAATAATAAACCCAAATGAAAATGCCATCAACAAAAATGAAGGGACCCATAACCTAATATTATGTTGCATGACCTTTAGAGGCAGTCACTGCAAACAAGCAATTCCTGGAACTCTCAGTGAGATTTCTGCTTCTGCCCACAGGTAGATTGGCCCTCTCTTCCTGAATAAACTACTCCAGCTGTATCATCTTTGTAGGGTGCCTTCTCCAGACTGCATGTTTCTGTTCTTTCCATAGCTGTTCAGCAGGATTCAAATCAGGGCTCTTAGAAGGCCATTTCAGAATAGTCCTAATGTTTTGCTCTTAGCCATTCTTGGGTGCTTTTAGCTGTATGTTTTGGGACCTGTTGGAGGATCTTTGACCTGTGACTGAGATAGGGCTTTCTGAAACTGGGCAGTATGTTTCATTCCAGAATTTCTTACAGTCTTGCAATTTCATTATTCCCAGCACAGACTCGAGGCACCCTGTACCAGATGCGGCAAAGCATACACAAAACATAACAAAGCTTCCTCCATGTTTCATAGCAGGTATGAGGTTCTTGTCTTTGAAAGCTTCATTTTTGCATCTAGACATAGAGCTGATATGACTTGCCAAAAATCTTCAGGTTTGTCTCATCTGTCCAAAGGACTTGTGAATATGCATTTCAACAAATTCAAGAAAGACTGTTTTAAGTTTTTCTTTCAACAGTGGAATTCTCCATTAAGCCCACTGTCAATCAAAAAGTGACAGTGCAGACCCACATTGATGGCTTTTGACCTTGGATTCAGAATGTATCACTTTGGAAACTGTCCTTGGCTTTTTGTCTACCATTCTCACTATACTTCTGCCCATTCTGGGGTCGATTTTCCTCTTGTGATCACGTCCAGCAACATTGGCTACAGTCTCATGGACCTTAAACGGCTTAATAATATTTACAACTGTTGTCACAGGAACATCAAGCAGCTCAAATATTGTCTTGTAGCCTTTGCTCTTTAACAAATTTTCTTTCTGATCTCCTCAGACAGCTATCTCCTTTACTTTTGTTGGTCCATGTTCAGTATGCGATTCATGATGATACCAAACAGAAGAGTGACTACTTTTCTCAATTTAAAAAGGCTGAATAAGTGACTGCATGATTAGAGACATGTGTGATACTAATTAAAGAAAACAGATAGTTTGAAAAGTCACTCTAATCCAATTATTTGTGATCTTTTCTAGGGGTAAAAACAAATGTGTCAAAGCCATTTTAGAATACCTAGAATATAATAAGCAATGATTTATATCTTTTCACACTTGCTTTGCTTTTCTCAGTGATGTATCAAAGGCATGCAGGTATACATGGGACTGTTGCTTTTCATTTAATCACTTTTCAGGAGACATACAGCACTTTTTCATTCAGCTATAAGGGTACCAACAAATTTGTCCACACCCTCTTTTTGTTTTGACTAATGACGTTTGATATGAGGCTATACTGCTATCATAAAGCTGGAATTCTGCTTTAAGTATGAGAAAAGATATTGAAAATATGATTATACTATACTGTATGTACTTTTACTGTTTGTGTTTGTTTATTACAGTGCTCGTAGATATTTGACTTGTAATAATCTGTCATTTTCTTTTTGTTACTAATAATGGGCAATATAAGGTACTTAATGGGTAATAAAATGAAAAGTGCTAATATTTTTATAAGAAATCAATAAGTTCAGTTTCTTTTTATTGACTAGATGAATATGGCCATCATTATCAAGGATACTGAATATATACTAGTGAAACTTTGCTTAGTTTATGATATCGCAGTTTGTGTGGAACTCACACTGACGTTTTGCCCCCAGGGCTTCATCACTGCAAGTAGACTTATTTTTATGCTTGCTTGCACTGATGAAATCTTAATGGCAAAACTTCAGAGTGCTTTTCTGTGATACCTGTTTTGAAACCATTTGTTCAGAAAGGCAAATTAGAGCACTTAAGATGGAGTAAATTGATATTCATTTCTTTTTTGGTAAAGCCCCAATGCTATTCTGTTCCCTGTGGCGTCTGAGAAGAGAGCTTTTGAGCTGATATTTTGCCACACATAATTAACTCTGATGCTTGGTATTAACCTACTGGCTATTGTGTATGTCTTTTTAATATGTACTTCTTAAAAAGTATGCAAAAGTCAATTATGAATTAGAAATTGTCTGTAATTTATTTACAATAAATTCAGCACGCAATGATGTTTTTAGTATAGAAATGTTAAAAACATAGCCCCTAGTGTGAGGCATATGATTGCCACAGAAGATAGGACTCACAAAGGTGAAGCCCATCATTTTCTCCTGCTCTTTTTCTCCACCAACCAAACAAATTTACTGAGGGGGTATTTACAGATGAAGTAAGTACAACAAATTGAAATTCCTTCACCTTCCAGCTATGTCTTTTGTTAATTTACTTGTTTATTTACCTTCTCGGAAGTGTAAGTGATGTCCCTTGTGTTAAAGGGATTTAAGTATAAGGTGATTTTGGAGAAATATTCCATTTTCATTATTTATTCTTAGAGTCATGAATTGCTGTAAATCATATTGCATAATACACAAACTTGAATTCAACTGGTAGCCTTGACAAGTTATATTTTTCCATCTGTGTATCCATCCTTTATTTTGTAGCCAAGGTAATCCAGTTCATGGTTGCTGGGAGTCACAGCACTTTTGGTTGCAACGCTTATGAGTAATTAACCAATTAATTTAGACTTATCAGAATGCTTGTTGATTAAGAAAACTAAATAATTTCTGTTTAATAAATTAAATTTTTAAGGGATCGTTTACAAGTATGATTTTGAAATAGCAGATTCACTGCCATGTGGTCACCGGCTCTGAAGTTTAAACTGTGATCGTAAGAAGGAAATTGTGGCCACAAATGCAGAGACAGATTCCTCTTCAGACTTATGGAGATCAATTTCCATGAGTCAACAGTCAATGAAAATAATTATCCCTGATACTCTGGATTGAATTAAATGAATCTGAGAATGTTATATGATAAATATTAAGATTCACACACAGAAGGTAAAATATTATATACATTTACACATGGGAGGGTGAGGAGCATCTATATAGAGGGCAAAGGGAATGGAAATCCTAGTGGAGTCCTCATGACCCACAAGTAGACCATTAATAAAAGTGATTACAAATGCTAATAATTTATTTTGAAAATATAGCACAGAGCTTCTGCTTAATCTGTACAACACACTTGGGAAGCCAGATTTGCATTTCTGTGTACAGTCGTGGTCTCCATATTATAAAAAGAACCTAGTTCCACTAGTAAAAGTTGATTGAGGAGCTACTAGAGACATACTCTAGGACTGTGGGCTATGAGCTGATGGATGAGTCAAGGAACTGAAACCCTTCGGCTAAAGAAAATGAGAACAACAGATGATATAACAGAAATGTTTAAAATTCTGAAGAAAGTAAGTCAGCTACTGCTACTTCTAAATGAGATTTTCCTTTATGAAACAGGATCACAGATGGAAACTGGTGAGGAGTACGTTTTACACAAAAGTTGGGAAATGATTCTTTAAACATAGAACAACTTACTTAGTTGTACAGCTGTAAATATTACCATGGGGACATTTGGATATCAGCTTAACATTGTTATAGATCTAATGTGATAATCCAGCCAGGCAAGGGAAAAAATGTTTTTGCCTGTTGGATTTCCACTGTTATTTCTAAGTGCTAAGGGTTATAGGCGGTAAACATTTTCATAATCTATGAATCATTAACTAAGGAATTGAGAAGAATTCATTATCAGGTAAAGCTGTGGTCAAAGCGAGAACTACAAACTGGAATTTAAACCTACATTTTAACAATGGAGGAACACAGACTATACTGTAAACAGGGATGGTGCCTGGGTTAGAATTGATCATTTAAGTATGTGTTTGTGCTGCATTATTTGTGGACCTTCAGGTTCAACAGGCAAATGTCATCCACCGACAAAGGTTTATAAGCGGGCAAGAAATCAAAACAAGAGAGCTGTTGCATGATAAACTGGAGGCTTTTACAAACACAGACTGCAAGGTGCTTGCCTCTTAGTTGTGGGTTGGCAAAGTTATTAGAGAGGGCTGGGAGATTTCATATGTAAAGTTCAACAGTCAGCTGAGTTTTTATCATTAACCTTTTCATGGGTTATACATTTTTTCCTAGTGCTTAGTATACATTTTTCAGTAACACTTTAGTTTAGGCACTGCAAAAACATGTGTATTGCTCATTTACTGTTACGAAACAAGACCTTGAATAAGGTTTGTTTTTGTCACACCACAGCCGTACCACATGCACATGAACAGGTCGTCCACCTGAAGCTAAGTGTGTTTGGACCCTCCAGAGACTTGGATGAGAGAACATGCAGGGGGCACTTAACCTGAGTTTTTTATCATTTCTAAATTGCGTATTGCAATTCACATATCTTTTAGAATTAAGTTCTTTATAAACTTCTATTGTTTGTTTGACAAGGATACACCAACACAAGATACTACTTTTAATGCGCAAAAGTAAAACTGTTGCTAAGGAGATGGCCATTTGGACAGAAAACTGATTTTGACAGTCTTACAGAGTTTAGGACTGGGTAGGCTGTGTTCAGTGAAATTCAGGCCTTTCTAAAGAACAAAAATGGAGAAAAGTGAAAGATCCAGAAGTATATAATGTTTCTGGGAGTCTTACTCAGTGCTGAATCCAAGAGATGTGGTGCATGGACTTCACGGGCAGTACTGCTTCATGTCACAGTAACATCACATCCAAAAACTTTGGGTGGATGGTATCTGTCCTCACACTGGCTTCACACTGCAGTTGTGCTCATGAGATAGAAGTGTTAACACACAGAGCTAAACCTTTACTTTTGCTTGTGCAACATGTTTATAACAGACGCTATGTAATACGTTTTCATTTTAAAATTACATACAGCTCCTAGAAGGGCTTAAAGTGAAGATGGACTAAATGGTTGTAATTGCCTATACCATGCTACTAACAGGTAGACTTGTCTTGCTTAACTGGAAGAATCTCAACCCACCTTTTATGTCTTTGGGTAACTGATCTTCTATACTGTTTTCGCTTAGAGGATCTGTTCAAAACATTTTAAAAATACGACAAGATTAAATTAATAACATTTTAGAATAAGCATTTATATTGAGGGAAAGGACCTTTTCCCTTTTTTTCAACTATTTTTGCTCATGCTGTTGGCTCTCTTCTCTTTCACTCGGGTGGGAGCTGAATTCTGTTTGTTAGGTTTTGTCTTGTATTTTGTTCCTGCTTTCTTTTTTTTAACTTTCTGATGTTTTTTCTGTTTTTCTTTTTTTCTAGTTTGATTATAAAGTCATTTGTTGTATTAGTTTTACTTGATTGTGTGCATGTTATTTTCTTCAAATAAAAAAATGTTTTGTGCAGTATTTGTACTAAAAATACTATTTCCTTAAAAATTCTGTATTTAAAATTGAGATTTTGAAATATTGTGCTGGTTTTAACACATTACACTTTGCAAGTGTAGACTTACTAGTTACGATACTGTACATTTCCAGTAATTCGGATAGGATACAGATTATTTTTTCCAGAGGAAAAATTCAGTGGTATACAGTAAGAAGTGCTAGAGGCACATTGCATCCGTAATAAACATATTTTAAGCAAGTTACACTTGTTTTCAGCAAGTAAAGAAATACAAGTTGTCCAAGAAAGTGTACAGCTATTACTGTAATTTTGAATGGGAGGTCTGTTTCGATTTCCACCATTACTGATTATGCTGTTTGTTAGTTCATTTTTGGTTGACAAAACAGCCATAGATTCAAGATCACATGATTATGGCCTGCATGGTGCTTTGATTAGTCAGCTAGGCAAAATTTGCTTTAATATTTTGGGATAAAATATAAGTTAGGATGGAGTTTGCATGTTCTCCCCGTGTCTGCGTGGGTTTCCTCCGGGCGCTCCAGTTTCCTCCCACAATCCAAAGACATGCAGGTTAGGTGGATTGGCGATTCTAAATTGGCCCTGGTGTGTGGGTGTGTTTGTGTGTGTCCTGTGGTGGGTTGGCACTCTGCCCAGGATTGGTTCCTGCCTTGTGCCCTGTGTTGGCTGGGATTGGCTCCAGCAGACCCCCGTGACCCTGTATTCGGATTCAGCGGGTTAGGAAATGGATGGATGGATATAAGTTAGGATGAAGATCATTTCACTTAAAAAAAATACTTTCCTAAAAATTACTCCAGTTTTTTACAAATGCCATGCTTTTATTTTGATACTAGATTGCTAGTTAGCAGTGAAGAAAACACACAATGTATCACATCCCCATATTATCTTGTTAAGATGTAAGCAGAAAAAAGGATACAACAGGTGTGTAAAGATTGCTGTGAACAGCTGAAGTTAGTGCCAAGATGCAGGTGGATACTTTGTTGATGGTGAGAGTCCAATTTAGCCTTCATGTCAGGAACCTTGGCAGCTAGATGGCATTATGATTTACTTACTTGATTTATAAAGTTTGGAATTCTAACATTCTGATCAATGGTCTAAACTGGTAACCTGGGTACTAAGGAACTAAAGTTTGACTTATTTAAGAGTTCTTAATAACCTCATCTCACTGTTACCTAGTCATATTGTAGATAAATGACAGCTGTTGACTTTGACAGTGCAATAAGTATAGTGCACAGAGTTAGTGGACAGAGACTGGAGCCAGTTGAGAAGTAGACAACTAGTCAGTCCAGTTTTGGTTTGACTGATAACTGTCAGGTTCCTAATCTGCTCCTCCAGAGATCATATTTTTTCCCACCAAATCTAAGTTAACTGAATTTTTGTGAAGTAAAGCAACCTTTATTGTTGGCAGAAAAAAACTAAGATACTATACCTCCAATAGTCAGATAACAAACAGAAGTTAGTTTAGTGCTGAAACTATCTTACAGCTGATTTTCTTGTTGCCCATAGCATTTAAAAATCTGAACATGCAGTAAATTTCTCAGGATTCCTGCAACACTCCAATTCTGAAAACACATGAATGGAAGGAAGTGTAAGCTATGTAATTCAGCTCTGCTTCATTTCATATTTATTTTAAATTTAGATTTCAAAGCATTCCAATTAAATTATATTTAACATACCTTTTCTTTGCATATTGTAATTGATTATGGAATAGGAGGAACTACAACCAATGGTTTTGGTTGTTAACTGTAACAAAGTGTTACTTGTATGCAGCAATAACTTCTTCATACTTGTGTTTATTATTGGACCGAAAAGGGGCCTTGTCCTGTTGGTTTCTTGTGCATGCCTTGTATGGTTAAAGAGAAGGCTTACAGTGAGTGAACAGACCAGCATGAAGTCAAGTTTAAAAAAAGGTTTGTTTGGATGATGCCAGATTAGAGCTGAACAGCATGTGTGTATATTACGGAGAGCAGCTAGCATTATTGGCAATCTCTACTTTGACAATATTTAATGTCTGTGCATGTTTTGAACATTAGTTAATAAAAAATTACATCAAAAAATTATGTATTTAAACTATATACTGATTGATTAAGGATGGGTTAATAATTGACACAAATATATTTGGAGAAAAGTGAGAAACAGAGGGTGGGTGATAATATTATGAAACTCCTCATATTTCTTTTCCATTTCAGTTTTTAGCCTGTACCATGCTACCTGTACACAGTTGCAGTCACCCAAGGAGTATTTTAACCCTCAGTACAAATCAGTTTGGATGCCAGGTGCTTAGTAAATAAGTACTTTTATATATGTAGTAGTTCATATTGGGCAAAGAATTTACAGATGTCTTAAAAAATACACAGGTATACAGTACAGAAAGGTACTGCTGATATCTGAACCAAAGTAATTACTCCTGTACTTCTGTGAGAAGTAAACAGGAGGGAAATTGGTAAGCAAGCAGTGATGGTTTGTAATGTGGGGCGTTGGGGCACAACTCCCAAGGTGTAATACAAAATAATCATGAAAAAAATGTGTTTATTTGCACAACGTGCCTGGTGTCAGCGCATGTGTACATCTATTAGAAATTGGTTCCTACTTGTATTTGTTTAATGTCTGTGTGAATACTTATATTTCCTGAGTGAAAGTGTGCAGGTCAAATAAGAGTACATTTAAGCCCTTGATCTTTTTTTTCCTTTCCTTGTTTCCTGTTTCAAAGTGCTGATGAGATATGGACAATGATGGGGGTACAAAGCCTGAAACATCTTTCAGAAAAATGCAAGCAGTATGAAAGTAACTGTACTCATTTAGAGAAGTGTTTTTCATCCAGTGTACTGCAGCACAGTGGTGTGCAGTGGAAATATTAGTGTAGCACACCTGGGTGTGAACCTGAGAGAGACAAGCTCCAAAGGTGGTTGAGACTTGTCTTAAGGAGGACAATTCTTCCTGGAGAAGCTGGCATTAAAGCAGCTCTGTGATCACTATATTGCAGACACAGCACTTACAGATGTGCCTACAGGTTGCTAGAGTCCATCTGCCCTGGGTGTGTGGTTGCCAGTGAGCCTCACAGTGCTGGTTGATAGTGGGCATATGAGTTGCCTCTGAGGCAGGGAGGGGCAGGCAAAATGGCAAAGCAGCTTGGAGACGCCACTAAAGTGCTCACTAAGAGCCATATCTGCAAATGCTGATCTGGGTGCTCCTTTTTTTACCAGCTCCTCTGGTAGTCCTGCACCTTTGGGCAGTTAAACAAGTGTATGAGATATATACCACATGTGTTTGTGGTTAGTAAGATATTGTTGTGCCTTGGGATGATTTTAATTACAAAACTACAGAAAAAAAGGTTGGGAAACACTGATCTTGACAATAGTATGAGGCTATTTTTTTGGCAGGCTTAGTGAAATTACTTAATTTAATCAGAAAGTAACTGAGAAATATTCATGCCTGGAGGAATTAGGGCATAATTTATGTTCAAGGAAATATAGGTATCCTGATCGTAAAGGCAAAATAAGATTTAAGTTGAAATTGTCCTGTAGGTGTAGTTTAAGACAGGTTTTGGGCGCGAGTTATGTTTTAAGATGTGGGGGTCTATGGATCTTACAGTGTGAATTTGTGCTCAGGTGAGGTAAGCCTGCCAAACCTGCATATGACTGGGCAGACTGGCAGCCAATGTAGAATAAATTTATTGTGGGACTGACTCTGTGGGTGTAGTAAATGATAAGCTGGGATGCAAGACTTGAGAAAAATCAGAGGACTAGTGATTGTATGAAGTGGATTTATGCAATACAGTGGAAATTGCCAAGGACTGGGCACTCTGTAAGCAGAGGCAGAATACGATTTGGACTGGACTTATGCAATAGATGTGTTGTAGGACAGACGGAAGTTGGAAGATTACAGAGATGGGGTGTGGACATTATGGTGTGAGTTTTTGCCAGAATGGGGAACTGGGCAAGTTGGCAGAGGATTAGACAATTTAGAGACAGGTGTAGTATAAAAGTTTGATGGCAGGTGCACCTGTTCCGTTCCACATATATTAGGCAACTTATGGGAAGAATAAGAGGATGGTGGATGTCATAGACTGAAGTTTTGGAGCACAGTAGAAATGGGAAAGCTGGCATCAGATTGGGCAGCTTGGTTGAAAGGGTGTCATACATTTTACTTGTCCTATGTGTTTGGTACAGGACAGGCCAAGATTTGCATTGGTACTATGATGAGGAGCATGAGAGCTTGTGAAATGATCAGACAGACCGATAGATCGATAGATAGATATGAAAGGCACTATATAATAGATGATAGACATGAAAGGCACAACATAATAGATAAGTGCTGCTTCAGTTGGTCCCCCCAAAAACTGGTCCTCTTACCCAAATTTCTTTCACGAATGGTTCGTTCTAGGGTCGGACCTTTCAGATAAAGTGTATTCACGCTACAATCAGCTGACACCCTTTGTATATGGACAGATGATCTCCAATCAGCTAATGATTTGTCTTCTAAAACCAAGTGCCTGCACCAGTGATGATTTAGGTGTATCAAATTAAAGGGATGAATAGTTAGGTGTATCAAATTAAAGGGATTAATAGTTAGGTGAACAGTAATTTTGTGTTTTTTATTTGTAATTAATGTAGTTCACTTTGCAGAGATCAGTTTTCACTTTGACATTAAAGTGTCTTTTGCTGTTGATAAGACCAGGGCCTTTTGAAGCATTATAATCCAGAGGAGACAAGCTAGAAGATAAGATTAAAATTGACAACTGTTTTATCTTGGTAGAGTAATATATGTATTGCTCTACTTTCCCCTATTGTATTATTAATGTGTAGCCTTAGAATGCCTAATCTCACAAACTTACCACTGTATATAACTTATCCCCACCTTCCCTTCTATATCTATAACCTCAGGCAATTAGATGTAGTAAAAAGACAAGCAGGAGTTAAGTTACACATAAAGTAATGTATTACTGATAATATTCATAAATAATAACAAAATGCAAAGTACATTTGAATATTGGCAGCCATACAACCTGATTAAATGGTGATGTGTAATTCAGGTGGCACACAGACTTGTAGTTACAAAATGTCTCTAGTTAAGGCATTGTTGGTACTCAGCTTTCAGTCACATGTCTGTTCAATATGGCTGCTGAGCTGTGCTCTTCATTGTGTTGTCTTCATCATCACAGGTTAGCAAGAGAGATGCTTCTTCATCATATGTTGGTTAGAGAGAGAGAATGTGGTTGAGCAAGCAAATTTATAGGTTTTCTGTCCAACTCCCTACAGCGAATAGGATATCATGGTACTTGAAGGCCTCTGAAACAAGCCAATTCCAAACAGCCATACCTCAGACCAATGGGTGAAATAGAACATCTTATCTCCTGCCCCCCCAAGACCATATATTACACTAACCTGGCTTTGTGTGGGGGATGGGGGAAAAGACTTTAGCAAAGAAATGCTCATCAAACTGGTTTAAGACACATCCCCCAAATCCTGTCGTAAAATTACAAAGAAAAGTCGTAAACATGGGGGGGATAAACAAGAATGCCTCTCACCAAGGTACCACTAAATTACATTGGTTTGCCTAAATTATAAATAAAGACATACAAAACATTTATCAAGTTATATGTAAAATCTCACATCACAACAACAACCTAATCTTGCATTAGTTTCCGGTTACAGTGGGAATGAGTAAAAGAAGAAGATATAGATGGAATTGTACTGTTTGTTTGACAAATGTGGTAAATAATATTTGAATAAGATATTTAAAGGAATCTAGCACTGATAAGAAAAGGCAAGTCAGTTACTCCTAGGGAACTTTTGGCTTTGTTATTTGACTAAGATTTTTGCTCTTAGTTTTGGTTTTTATGCTTAGATTCCTTGATCTCCAGAGAATTCATCTTGAGTGTTTTGTTTTATTTTTTACTTTTCCCTCCCTTTCCCCCCTTTTTTCATGTACAAATCAATTTGGTCAAAACATTTTTCTGACTAGCTTTTTTCTGGGCACACTAGGTTTCTCTTCTCTGGTCACAACAGGGAGTTGTAAAAGAGTCACATAACAGAGAATTAGCACTAGAGGTTTTCTGAGGCCAGATGTACTTTGGGTGCAAAGGCATACCAGTTTAAATCTGTATCATTAAAAGGTCTAAATTCTGTAGGTAGGTAGATGTTTATGTGACATTGTAACCAGGACCACATTTTTATAGAATGCAGTTTCAGCAGTAGAAGATCAATGATTAAACAGAGGTGCATAAAGTATACAGTATGTAATAGGTAAAGTACAAAAAAAAAGGCATAGAAGACATAAGGAAGATAAGTTATTACAGCATTGAAAGGCAATCACTCTGAGATTTTCTCATTGTTACTGAATTGTATTTTGTATTCTCTAGTTTATATAGGCGTCATGGTGGCGCAGTGATAGCTCTGCTGCCTCGCAGTTAGGAAACCCAGGTTAGCTTACAGGGTCCTCCCTGCGTGGAGTTTGTATTTTCTCCCCGTGTCTGTGTGGGTTTCCCCCAGGTGCTCCGGTTTCCTCCCACAGTCCAAAGACAGGTTAGGTGCATTGGCGATTCTAAATTGTCCCTAGTGTGTGCTTGGTGTGTGTGTGTGTGTGTGTGTGCCCTGTGGTGGGCTGGCACCCTGCCTGGGGTTTGTTTCCTGCCTTGCGCCCTGTGTTGGCTGGGATTGGCTCCAGCAGATCCCCATGACCCTGTAGTTCGGATGTAGCGGGTTGGATAATGGATGGATAGATGGATAGTTTATATATACTTTAAAAAATATTTTGATCTATTTGCGAGGTTTACTGTATGTTTGATCACTGTTTATCTACAAGACTGTATTTGGAAATAATTTATCTGGATTTGGATACTTGCTGAGAACCAATTACTTTTTCTGTGCAATTTAGAAATAATTATCCAGCCCATCTTTACTAGCTTTAAAAGTTTATCACTGCTGTTATCTCTGTGGACTTGGCAGACATAGCATTCATTAGAGAAGGTAATTTCAGAACAACATTATAAAGAAGTAATGTATTAAAAAAATAATTTTACAGGGTAATTGCACAGAATTTGGTGTCTTCATTTACAGTACTTATAGTATCTTTGTAAGTAGTGTAAGATTTTAGATGAGTTAGCAAATTGTATGCGCAAGATAATGCCAGAATATGGATCTTGTTATTTAACTTAACTGCACACTTCCATACACTTGAGAGACATGAATAAAAGTAATGATCCTGTTTCTCTACTTATTTAATATTTTTTAGATGATGTTACTGGTATTTTATTACAAAAGACAATAACAACCTTTTTCTAGGTGGTAATCAAAATGTTAATATTAATTGTAATAGAAGTAATGTAATTGTTTGGTATACGGCTTTATGATAGTACGGTACTCATGATAAAATACTTGGTGCATACAGTAGAGTGGCTTGTTTGCTATCCAGAGGTCTTAAACAGCTGTTCAGCTGCCCATGCACTTGGAGGTCTTCTAATCTCACAGCAGTCTTCGGTCTGTTAATGGTGTCTGAAGGTAAACTCCATCCCGCTATTGTCAAGAGTAGTTGAATAATTTGCTTTTAACATTTGCCCATCCTCATTACATTCATTGTTATATATGACATTATCTGGTGAATTCATTCTGTAGCTGTTTTGTGTGTGTTTGTTTTTCATTGGCACTATAATTTTGTATATTTGTTTGGTATCATCATTTTGTATTTCTGGCTTTGATGCTTTGTGAGTCTTTGAGTTACAATGCTGTGTGATTTCTAGGGTCATGATACATGGGCTGTGTGATCAATGACATCATTGCGGCCTTGATATATAAGAAGGCTGTTTGCAGTAAGCAGCATTCGAACCTTAATTAATTAAAGAAAATATTTTTAGCACTTGAACAAATCATTTCTTTATTTAGGTAAGTATTAAATTTTTCTTTTTCGTTTTGAATTTTGCTTAGAGCTGACTTTTTTATTGCCCTTAACAAATATCCGTGATCATTTTTTGGGAAAATACTTAAGTGAAAACCTTAATTTATCTCTGTCACTTATCGATAAGATACCCCATTGTCCTATTTGAAAATGACAGTATTGTGCAAGTGCACCTTGCCTATCACTACAGGTTGTTTTTAGAAATGTGTTGCTTTTGTGCTCACTTGAAATGCCCTTTTGGAAGTAAAACAGCATGCACTAAATCATAAGAAAGCAGGTCTAGTATAGACCTAATCCTGTAATACGATGTAATACATGTAGCACATTTTGTTTATTTTTTATTTGCACATAAGTATATACTGAACTGTCTCAGAATCGTGTTCAGGTTTGCCTTCTTGTACTTGCGGGTGTTAGCATAATCTTTGTACTGTAACTTCCTGTGACCCTATAATGAAAAAAAGTGTGCTCAAGGAGTGGATCAGAGGAGACGTAGATAGATTGTGGAAGGAATTTTCAGTAATTACCTCTGCGTCTTAGGTACATATAAACCAAAATTGAAAAGGCTAGAAATGGTGAAGGCAATTGATATATTATTGTGGGATGGTGAGATTATCTAAACACTATGATTGTAGCCTTCTAGGGTAAGAAAAGGTATACATAATAGACATCAATTACAACCAGATTTATTCTGTGTTTTGTGTTGCATAGAGAAACACTCAACCTGTTTTCACTAATAACTTGCTTCTGCTTACATAATTAATTCCTTTATAAATAAATGGTTAATGACGCTTTTAAACATCTGTGATAGTTCATGTGTTGCATGTCCATTTCTAATTAAAGTGGCAAAAAGAAAAACCCAGAGTGATAATAGTGAATAATTTAATTAGACCTTTTTATTGGAACTCTGTAGCTGTCGTATGAATAAAGAAGTTAATTGTTTAACAAATGAGTATTTTTTAGAGCATGAATATATTTTAGTCACCTGTTTACAGAGATCTGACAAATTTATACCATCTAAAAAAGTACCCAGGAAAACTGCCATTTGTGCCATTTCTGTAGAAGTAGCAGAAATGCAAGGTAAAGTAGCCTGAGGAGATACATTCAGAGGCAGTAAAGTACAACTTGAATCGTGTGCATGATAAACAATCTCAGTATGGGGTAGATTATGTTTTGAGAGTATTGCAAGTTCAAGATGAACCCCTATTGATTATGACAAAATGTCATTGTTAGCTTAGGTGTGCACTAGAAAATATATTTACACATTTTGAGATGCAGTGAATTAACCTCAGGTATAGACTTACAAGGGTAACCCAGCATGGTTAACAGGTGGATTTTAATGGATATAGTTCAGGAATGGCTAAAACTCCGAAGGCGCTGTGATGATGTTAGAATTCTTCTGTCTGAGTGTGTCTTCTCTTCATCATGTCAATTTATTTGAAAACAGCCAAAAATAAAGTACTTTTATTTTTACATGCATTTCATATCCAAAAAAAAAAAACCCTTTCTATTTTAACTATTGTGAAAGTTTATCAGAAAGGATGAGCTCTCTTTTGTCTACAGCCTTGTTTGTCCATATGTATACCACTATCATTTTTTCTGTTTTCATATTGTTGATAGATTTTACAAAATCCTTACTGATAAGCTAATTATGGAATGTGCTATTATATAAATGAGAGACAAGTCAATTTATTAAAACTGACAAAATGAACGTGCTAGTAGTTAGAGCATACATCACATTCGGCTCTGGAGGATGGCAAACAATTTTGTCAGCTATATATGACTAGGTCGAAAAGCCAGATGTCTATGCTTTTGCTGTTTTCCCAGCTATTGCTGGCACTGTTGCACCAAGAGATGTGTGGGTATGAAAAAGGAACTAGCAATGGTGGGGCTGTGACTGTTGTCACAGGTATGTAGCCCTCCTCCATTTTTATTTTGCCACACTGTTGGTGCTGGCTGATGGTGACAGCGCTTGGCCCTTTTGTATAGGCAAAAAAACACATGAATTCCAATCTGACTGTTCTCATTCATGTTTCAAGGCCACACATCAAATACGTATTTGATCTAGTACCACATATGAAAGTGATTCAAATCTGATTTGAAAATATCAGATTTGTGTTTCCTGAAAACATCGGATTTGTGTCATATTAAGACAAAAGATTGGATTTGAGTTACTTTAGCCTGGTAATGTGAACATAGCCTAACAAGTTTTACATTACATTACTTTTAGAAATAAAAAAATAAAAAAATATTTAAAAAAATGCAAAAACTGAGTATACTTCACTATGTACAGTGAGATATACAGTGCATCCAGAAAGTATTCACAGCGCATCACTTTTTCCACATTTTGTTATGTTACCGCCTTATTCCAAAATGGATTAAATTATTTTTTTCCCTCAGAATTCTATGCACAACACCCCATAATGACAATGTGAAAAAAGTTTACTTGAGGTTTGTGCAAATTTATTCAAAATAAAAAAACTGAGAAATCCCATGTACATAAGTATTCACAGCCAGTGCTCAATACTTTGTGGATGCACCTTTGGCAGCAATTACAGCCTCAAGTATTTTTGAATATGATGCCACAAGCTTGGCACACCTATCCTTGGCCAATTTCGCCCATTCCTCTTTGCAGCACCTCTCAGGCTCCATCAGGTTGGATGGGAAGCGTTGGTGCACAGCCATTTTAAGATCTCTCCAGAGATGTTCAATCGGATTCAAGTCTCGTCTCTGGCTGGCCCATTCAAGGACATTCACAGAGTTGTCCTGAAGCCACTCCTTTGATATCTTGGCTGTGTGCTTAGGGTCGTTGTCCTGCTGAAAGATGAACCGGCGCCCCAGTCTGAGGTCAAGAGCGCTCTGGAGCAGGTTTTCATCCAGGATGTTTCTGTACATCTGTACATTCATCTTTCCCTTTATCCTGACTTGTTTCCCAGTTCCTGCCGCTGAAAAACATCCCCACGGCATGATGCTGCCACCACCATGCTTCACTGTAGGGATGGTATTGGCCTGGTGATGAGCGGTGTCCTCCAAACGTGACGGCTGGCATTCACACCAAAGAGTTCAATCTTTGTCTCATCAGACCAGAGAATTTTGTTTCTCATGGTCTGAGAGTCCTTCAGGTGCCTTTTGGCAAACTTCAGGCGGGCTGCCATGTGCCTTTTACTAAGGAGTGGCTTCCGTCTGGCCACTCTACCATACAGGCCTGATTGGTGGATTGCTGCAGAGATGGTTGTCCTTCTGGAAGGTTCTCCTCTCTCCACAGAGAGTGACCATCAGGTTCTTGGTCACCTCCCTTCTCCCTCAATCGCTCAGTTTAGATGGCCGGCCAGCTCTAGGAAGAGTCGTGGTGGTTTCGAACTTCTTCCACTTACGGATGATGGAGGCCACTGTGCTCATTGGGACCTTCAAAGCAGCAGAATTTTTTCTGTAACCTTCCCCAGATTTGTGCCTCAAGACAATCCTGTCTCGGAGGTTTACAGACAATTCCTTTGACTTCATGCTTGGTTTGTGCTCTGACATGAACTGTCAACTGTGGGACCTTATATAGACAGGTGTGTGCCTTTTCAAATCATGTCCAATCAATTGAATTTACCACAAGTGGACTCCAATTAAGCTGCAGAAACATCTCAAGGATGATCAGGGGAAACAGGATGCACCTGAGCTCAATTTTGAGCTTCATGGCAAAGGCTGGGAATACTTATGTACATGTGATTTCTTCAGTTTTTTTATTTTTAATAAATTCGCAAAAACCTCAAGTAAGCTTTTTTCACGTTGTCATTATGGGGTGTTTGTTGTGTGTAGAATTCTGAGGAAAAAAATTAATTTAATCCATTTTGGAATAAGGCTGTAACATAATAAAATGTGGAAAAAGTGATGCGCTGTGAATACTTTCCGGATGCACTGTAGGCCAGAATTTTCCATTTACATGTTAGTTTAGAGGTGAGTTATATTTAGCTTTTGGTAATATCTGTTTAACTGTATATGTATTCTATATATTATTTCTATCTGATATAAGCATGTACTTAAGTTTTCATATCATAAACATTACATTACCAAGAATCACTCTTATGGTGGCTCTGCTTCATTTTTCCAAAGAGTACATTTGAATTAAATTTTATTGGTATATGGTTAGAGATAAGGAGAGAGCAAGAGGGAGATTACATGACCTGTGCCATCTCATAGTTAAACCGTGTGATGGGAGTTTTATGTGAAGTAATGGCTGCATTAGTATGTTTGCATAACATATTTCTATGTGAAAGTAAAGACTGAAATTTGGCATAATGTGTGAACTGCTTTTTCACATTCTAAAAACACTGCAGGCTATAAGTCTGCATATCCCTGGCAGACTATAAGTTGACAACAGTCAGTCAGCGTTATCCAAGATGATACTTCTTTTTTTTAAATTCTTCCCTGATCTCCGTAGGAGTTGCGAGTTGAGTAGGAGATGATGTCACAGACTTGTGTGGGAATTAGCTGACAGTGTGGATGAAAAGGCTATGCCCGGCTTCAGTGACCCTCTTGGAGTTGACAAATGCTCCATGCCCACCTCACTCGCAGTTTCGCTCCCACTTACATTCTTGGCTGGAGCCGATTCTGCCTGGGAGGCCGTACTGTGAACGTGAGGCCAGTTTAGACTTTGATGGGGCTTTTGCTGCCTTATCCTTTTCCTTTTTCTTCTGTGCCCTTTGTTTGCTACTCATGCTTATATGTACTTGCATGTAGCATTATTAAATCCCCTCAGGATAAATAAATACAGCATATCTTAAAATGATATATAAAAAAAAAGGTTAAAATAACACCAAAGCTAACAGAGGTCCCCCCTACATATCCATTTCCAACAACAGACGAGTCCAACACCCCTTCTTTTTTTTAAATTCAAGAAGCACATTTTTGTATTGTTTTGTCTAAAGTAAAATAGTTTTAATCACCATGGTAATGTGTCTTGTTTGTTTTTTTACATTCCCGTATACAAGTAAAGAGAGATTATTGTAATTGTCCAAAAAGTTTGATGTCTTGATTTGGATGAATCTTGACATTGTAGACCTCCCTAAGTCCAAAAATACCATTTTGGGAATTATGTCTGTGTGCGTGTGTGGGTGTGTGTGTGTGTGTGTGGGTGTGTGTGTGTGTGTGTGTGTGTGTATGTAAACACAATAACTTGAGTACACTTTCACTTAGATCAAATAAATTTTGCCTACAAGCATTAGGTATAAAACGTAGATTTCTCTCAACTTTTGGGCTATTTCCGTTAACTGGAAGTAGTACTTTACCTTTTATTCAAGCAGCAGCAGAGTCCAATTTATTCAGCTTTACTTTTATAATAATTGTTCAATATATTATTAAGTTGATTTGATTTGTTGTTGATGGTTTTTTAATGTACATAATATAACAATATAAACATTGTCTTGTGGTATACTCCTGAAATATTTATTCCCATATCTGAGTATACGACAAAGTCTAGGGGAGACCACTCCTGATTTTCTAAGTTGTGCATAGGCACAGAGCATTAGGGGAAACTGCTCATGCTATGTTCTCATCATAATATGTAATGAAAATTCAAAATATGTCCTTCTTGCAATGCTGGACATGGTGCAGATGCAGTTCAGTTGGCTCTCTCTAAATTATGTTTGTTTTTCCTGTAATCGTATCGCTCATATCAGCAGTATTTCTTGTTGATATGTCATGCCTATCTTTGTGCTTTCACTCAGAATTATGTTACAATCAGCTGAATGTTTAGCCTAAAAGTTCTGATCCAAATTTCTGTTTATGACTAGATTGTTTCACTCTGTTGATGTTTTGCTTGCATATTGTAACTCATCTATGCTAGCTTTTGTTGTTGTTCCGCTGTCATTTTATAGATTTTGGTCTGTCTGACAACATTTCTACTCTCTTTATTTGTCTTAATATATATGTAAAACTTTCTTGATGTTGTTCATAAATCAGGACTTCACCCTTTTATCTTTAACTTTTCCTTTACATCCAATCATTCACATTGTGCTATCCCTAATCAGCAGTGTTACACCAAGCGCTTGTTTCTTGGGTAATGCAATTCATCTTTGTGATTAGATCAGTATTAAGTGTTCTGTTTTCCCTAAAAATGCAAAGGATCTAAAGTCTGTGTAACAGTAATGAGCAGTAATTTACTGTATATCTTATGCACAGGCAGATATTTATCTTATTTTGAAAGAATGTGACTTTCACCTGCAAAATTTCAAAGTTAATAAATACTTTAATCATTTTTCAATAAATAGGTTTTGTCTTTTTTCATGCTTGGCATCAAAATGTTAAAGTATTTATTACTAACAAACTGTGATATGGACCTTTAAAATGCACATGCATTCTGGGAGGTTTTCTTGACAAAATTCACAAATCTGGTGTCTGAGTTAGAAAACTTACTAGAGTCATTTTCAAGTTAGATGTAAAGAATTTATTTCTGTTTATTTCCCAAGGGCAATAATCTGGTGCAGAGAGGAAATTTACATTTAGTTTTTGCATTTTCAGTGAGGACAGTAAACTGGAATCAGCTGTTGTCAGAGTAATCAATCCCAGTGAGCGATGGGAAGGCAGTGAATGGTTACAGCAGCCAGCATCCATCTCCCTCTTAGTGAGAAAGATTCTTCAAGAGGCACCAGAGCTGCGCACACAGCAACTGGCTCATCTTCTCAGAGGTGAGCGACTTCTGCAATGCTAATCGTCCAAGAATTTAATGGAGTGTTACTGACGCTTTTCATGCAGAGAGTGCGATCCATTTTTTGGTTAACTGTGCCTTTTAAAGGCCTCAGGAGACTTTAATAGAAGAAGCAGGGAGTCAAGGCTTTGGTAAAGAGTAACAATACATTGAATTTTAAAGTGTGAATTTGATAAGCATGCATAAAGAAAAAGCATAAAGAAAAAAAAATACAGTGTTGTCTGGATGTTTCTTATCTTAAGTTTCTCAAGGCTTGTGATGAAAGTGCATGTATTTGGTGCTAAATTGATATCTGGATTATTTGGTTATATTAACAATACATTATAATAACCTAAGTTCAAGTTACACCTGCAAGATGTGTTTACTGTGAGCCAATTATAAAGTTAGAGTTAGTTGCCCCTTATGTTATTAACAGATCTGGCCGGGCCTTTGTCAGATGTTATGCCAGCCCCTGAATAATTTGCATGCTGCCTGACAAAGTGGCCTCCTTTCTTTGCTATTCCATTTCAATTGGTGATATTACAAGATTCCAAAGCAATGTGCATGCACCTCTTTATGTCAGAATTGTCTGTATATAAGCCTTTCTTCTGTCCCCAGGTGCTCTTGGTTAAGATTTATCGCTCACTCTGGTTTTGTTTTTTAAATATTGATTCTTATAACGGTGTACCAGATACTATGTCATGTCCTAGTGAGTACTGGACCAGTTCCTGGCTTTACTGGAAGAGAGGATTACAGTAGGATGTGAAAATATGGCCGGACTGGCTTAAAGTTAGTTACTGGAAGAGCAAAAACAAGCACAAAAAGGAACTGGGGAGAAGAATAGTCACTTGCAGGTTATTAGACCAAAGAATGGATCATAGCTAACAAAAACATACAAGACTATAATATCAATATTGAGGGTGCATACAGTGATGATTTTATCCTTTCAAGCTCCAGTACTCTGCTCTCATTTTTGGACTGCTGACTCCTTTGTTTTTGTTTTTTCCTTGAAATTTAAATTGTAACGTTTAGTAAAATGTAAAAGTTTTCAGTCATTTTATTATTTTTTTCTTTGACTAGATCAGTTAGTTTCAGCAGCTTCCTACTCTTACTAGAAAAATGATTGGCCAAGACAAAATATGATAAAGAGTAAATTTTCTTAATTTAAATGAGTTTGCTGATGTCGATACAGAGAGTCTCATAATTTCTTCCTCTTGTGAGAACTGTTTTTGCTGAGTGACTACTTGTGCCTGTGTGTTTTTTGTGCCATTCTACTTGTTTGCTTTGGCTGGCTCATTGATCTTATAGACTACAGTTATGATGGCCTTGGAAGTCTGCACTCACTTTTCATTGACAATTTATCATTGGGTCCAATAAAGTATTCCTTTGACTATCGGTATTACAGCTTTGGAGCTTTCTGTTGTGATTCTTAGTTTACCTGAAGGGTTTTATTGCATCATTGTTTTATTTTTATTCAATGTTTCACATTGTTTTTCACCATCTCTTGGGTGACATCACTGTGCTGCCATTTTGTGTTTGTGTCACTGCAAACAACATGTGTTATCAGCCATACATGACAGCATTTCTTGTGATGTTGGGAGGGGTACAGTTTGTTAAGCATCCAAGATCAAAGCACAGGTACTCATTGCCTGCTATGCGTTTCTGCCTGACGTGCCTCTGCCAATGGGCCAACTTCTATCCTTTCGTGATGTTTCAACCTTTAGATCCCAGAACATCTGAGGATGAACATCAGGATTCTTGTTCTCCGCATTTTGCATTTTTTCTACCATGCCAAAGCCAGAAACTTCCTTGCTCTGCCTTTTCTACCAATTTTTTTTATCACTTTCAATTGTCTGAAACCAGTAATTCTGACAGCCTTTAGAAACTGTTGGGTGGATGTCCTAGTGAAAGCCAACATCTACCAGGTAGACTACTGTCTTCCACCCAGCTTCAATGAACCCCTCTGTCAATTCCATGTACTCCCTCTTTCTCTTAAAGGCTGCTTCGGTTCCTTCAGTACTATTTTCTCATTGCAAACGATTTTGTTATTTAGAGAAAGATATTTAAGGCAGTTAGGACTTTGCTTTTTATCAAATTCAACTTTTGGTTTATGTTTTAATTTTTGAAGATTATACTTTTGAAGCTGTGGTTCAGACACACTAATCATTTACAGAATATTGTTTTCCTTGCCTCATAAGGTACATTTATTACCATCATGTCACAACATTAATCTGTTACTATCTTTATGAAAATCCTTTCTTCTTTGTGCTTCAATGACATATGCCATCTGTGATACTAAATACAGGCAATGTACAGTACAGACATAACAAAGTAATTTTATATAGGCAGGTCTTATGTTACAGTGGTATTGATGTAAGGCAATTCTGAAGATACAAACAAGTGAAAATATTTGTTTTCAACTGAATTTCAATTAATTTTCATCTAGTGACTTTGCAGTTTTGTTGCTAATGAATGTACAGCAGCTATGACTACGAATGGCACATGGTACGGTACAGCATGTACTGTACTTTGTAAGTATTTTCGATTAATTCCTGCTTTTGTGCACACGTCACCAAAAATAACTAGCAGCATGCGTAGCTATGTAGTAAGCTAAGTCACAGGTAAGCTGAAATATTGGCATCTGGGTGTTTAGCTGAGCAATAGAACCCACTACTTTTAATTTACAGCACACCTCTCAGCCATGTCATGTCAGTGAGTATAATCTGTGAGGCACTGTTTCATTATTAAAAAGTGTAGGATGTTTAAGCATAATACATTAATGTGATAGTATTTTTAATGTGTTATTTAACCATGTATGTAATGGTGGCTGAAAACAATGTTTAATCTCATGTTTTTCTACAGAACGGAGAAAAAAAGGTTTAGGATATAATGAAAGCCAACTGTGACTGATGCTGTATAAAACTGAAAACAATATGAAAAAACATCCATGGAATAAATATAAGAACTCTTTTGTTGAAGACTAGCCCCTCCCCCCAGTTCAAAAAGTCATTCCCATGATCCTTTAGTTTCCTGTTTATGAGGTGCGCTGATTATTCTGGATGTATATATTTGACATTACATTACATTAGCATTTTCTGCATTTTAAGCATACGAGTAGATAACTGACATGTGGATTATGCAACTTGAATAATGTGAGATTTTCATTTTTTTTTCTTTTTTACATGGTTGTTTTTGACATCGTTTACTATTGTACAGCATTGGTTACCTTTGGCTTCTAAAATGTCATAAACTTTTCCCTCAACATGCTGCATTAAAACATGAGATAAAAAAAATTTTCTCAGCCACTACTACAAATTACCTTAAGTAACATAAAAATATCATTTAAGGTGGAGCACATTCCTTTAAAGCATTTGATTACAAAAATAAACTTGTAGTCTTGCATGTTACTATTAAAATGAGTTTGTTTGTAATTGAAAAGGTATGCATTACTTATAATATGCAGATTTCTTTGATTGCTGTCTTGCAAAAAAACAAAATACTCGGGAGACTGTTGTTTTGCTATACCACCTTGTCTGTGAGTTGCAATAGATGTCAGTAAATTATGGTGTAACTTGTGCCTTTGTCTTACATGCCTTTGTGATAAAGGGATGCAAGATGTTAGAGTTTCTTTATTTGGTAAACCTAGGTGTGCACGTAGAGAAAGGAGTCAGAAGATGTAAATTTGAGTGGCGGTAGCAAGACTATTTTAGAGACCTTGACTGCTAATGAAATTTATATGTCATGGATCGTTGTGGCTGCACCAATTGTAAATGGGTCCTTAATGAAAGAGGGAGCTAACTATGTAGGCAATTTAGAATTTTACTTTATGAAATCTGTTAATTGAAAGATAACGAATTGTTGCTTTAACTGTTGCAGGTCAAAAGCTGAGCTTTCTTCAGTGCCTGATAAACAAATCTAATTGTTACCGTTCCAGTGTTTCTGTGTCTGAATTAGTTTATGTGTGGCACATCACATCCTTTAATCTCTTTTTCTGGTTTTACTTCTGATCGTGCTGCAGCACTCACTAGATATTCAAAAATGTATACCAAATTGATCCATCAGCTGGCCATTTTAAAATAAACCACAGATCACCCATTATTCAGTTGTTTCCTGGTTGAGTGCATTCTTAATTCCATTTATTCATTAAGAAATCAATCATGAACTACCACATTATTAATTTATGAAAACTGGTGTATCCTTTTCAAATGCTCTGAAATACTCCAGCTACAGTATTAAATATGGACTGGTAAATGAAAGGCATGCATTGAACACTGTTATTAGCTGAAACTGAAAACAAGCACTGGCATTCTGTCTGCTGCAAATGTAGACTTCATCATGATCTCTTTGAAAGTGTTCATAGACAATTTCAACAAGGAACTAAGTTAATCATGAAATATCATGGGTGCTTTTGGATAAAGGATCATGAAATGTAAGTTGGATGCAGTTCCCTTTGGCTCCATGTTGTAGGTTGAAATAGTACTTATTGTAAATGCTGTGAACAGAACATTCTGTAAACACTTGCAGGTTAGAAGCTGTCTTAAGTGTGGCTGAGATAACATTTTAATGGTCCCTAACTGATCTGTTAATTTCATCATTCTCTGGGAAATAATACATCATAGTTGATTAGGCCCACAGTTTTTCCCAACTTGTTTGAACTGATTTTATAAAATGGTGTACCTTGAAGTAGAAAAATTGGACAACAGATGTCTGATCATTAAAAAAGGTTAGCTATAAGCAGCAAACCCGTTGTAAAATGAGAGGACTATGTAGTGTAATGGCCTTCTAGTTAGGCTGCTGTATAAAGAAGGTCATGCAGGAGAATATTGAGCCGTTAAATGCCAGGAGGGGTTATCTTTGGTGTTGAGTTCGGATATTCATGCTGTACTGATGTGTGTCTTATTCTAAGGACTTCTGTATTATCCCTCATCTCCATGGACATGCTATATGTTTGATTAGATAGTATAAAATGAAGATCTTTGAATTAGTGTGTGTGCTATGCAGTAGGGGGGTAATAAGATTTTGTTCTTTCAGAAAAAAACTGAAAGGAATCTATCTATGAACTACACTACATAAAATCATAATATATATCATTTTGGTTTTCAGATTTTTTGTTTTTTGATAGAATGAGTATCTAGTTTATTATTTTAATTCAGTTAGTGATTTAAGCTACTGTAATCGTTTTGTATTGTTTTAGTTTTTCATCTCAATTTTGTTATTTATTTCATTTCAGCTTGTGAAAATGTTTTTCCATTAATAGTTTTAATCATTCTCGTTTCATTCCACTATAATAAACTTGTTAGGCAGTACAGTCTGCTCTGGCTCTGTTTGTACAGATTTGTCTGAATTGCCTCAAAATTGATTTGTGCAGCAGAATCAAATATAAAGTTAAGTTATTGTCAGAATATAGAGATCATAACAAGAGACAGATTAAAAGTTTGATTCTCTACCTGAGATTCCGTGACCTCTGGGAGGCACTCCTACCACCATGGCAAAAAGTTATAGTTATAGTTAAATCACTTGACAATGAAAAATTATTTTCTTTTATGTAGAGATATCTAGAATACAGTACCTCAAAATTAATTGAAATTGTAAGGAACTCAATATCAGTTATAACAAGAATGTGATTTGATGATATAGGACTGCAACTTGTCTTGAATCAGGTATTAGATATAATATAACCTCTTAAAACAAAAATAGTTTAATAAAGGGGAAGTATTGAAAGCATAATCTTAATAAAAGTATAAGATTATCTAGCACACTCTTAATAACATGGTAGATTAATAAATGAGCACATAAACAAACTAGTATTATTTACAGCAGGTGGAAATTATTTGACAATATAGAAATATGAGCAGCCATGTAAAGTTCCAGTGAAGCTAGGATAGAATCTGGCCCTGCATGACTCCAATTAGGATGTATGTATGTGTATATATATGTATATATATATATATATATACAGTATATATATGTATATATATATACAGTATATATATATATATATATATATATATATAATACACTGTTAACTGACTCACTCACTCACTCACTCACTCAGATACACATCAACAGAAACATTATTTCCCATTTAGCTAAAAGGCTGAAGTTTGGCAGGAGAATACATCTAGGGCAGATGGTATCCACTAAGAAAAGACATTTCAATATATAAATATTTAGGGGTAAAAAAACCACACAAACAATACAAAAAGTAAATACCCATAAATCAAAGATGCCTTGAACGGGTTCAATAGAAATTGGTTGATATTGTTGAAAAGAGAATATTAGCTGGCACTTTATTTCTTATTATATATTGTTAATAATGCTAAACCGAGTGGGACATGCTAATGTTCCACGTCCCCTAATTCACCTCAGCACTGACAGTGATCACTCTGAGAAATAGGAGTGCCAGTTAATACAAATAAAGGCTGTCTACAGAAGAGAAGTGAACGAAGCAAGGTCCAGGTGAAGTTAAAAGAAGATGTGTTTAGCAAGTACTTGCTAGGTACTGTGACTGTAAATGTAGTTAATTTCATGCAGCATCTCCAATTAGAAAGGTATTTAACATATGTTATCCCTCCTCTCTTCATCTTATCTGCAAACTTGTGCAAGTGCTGATATGGAGACTAAAATTCCCATCAGCCAGTGCGCTGCTCCAGTCGATTTCGTCATTACAGACAAAGTACAAATAAAAGCATTGATAAAAGCAGCATGTCATCAAAGGTAGCAACTACTGCATTGTTTTTTCCTCAATCCCTTTGGGATAAAAATTTTATTTTCTCGTTGGATTACAGAATACAGCATTCAGTATGTACTGTATGTGTTTAGGATATGCTGAAATGAATTACTTTTCTTTTTGTTGGGTAGCTACTGCTACTAAGTGTTAGTAGAGAAAATGTAATTTTATACAGGTAAATCGTTAGCTAATTAAAACTTGCCCTTGCATATTTGTGAACTATTAGTGCTTGTCCTTGGTTAATTAGCCTTTTCACTTTGTTTCAACAATAGCTAATCTCAGAAAAGATTTTAGTATTTCAATTACTTGGTTCAAGGCTCCCCATTTTACCAGTGTAAATATGAAAATGAGCCATGTTTAATTTTGAAGAACCAGAGAGCTCTCAAAAAGACAGTAATTTTTATTTATAAGTCAAAATGTCTGTCATTAATGCCTACATCTGGAAGATTTGTCTGCTGCCAACTAGACTTCAAAATAAATCTAAAAAGCAGACATTCCCCAACTGGTTCTTTCCACTTAAATTACATTTAGTGTGGTTTATCATTGTCATCTTTTATAACCTATCTATTTTAACTACAGATATGAATATCGAGCGGATGTTCCTAACAATTGTGAAAGAGCTATCAGATGGATTAATTAAAGTGGCAATTGGCAGCGTCAACATCAGTCTTGAGGTAAGTCCTGGAGCTTCCTGCTGTCATTGTAATGAGGTGGTCTTTTCACTCAAACTTAGTATGCCAGGAAGGTGTATGACTGACATAGCCACCTTAGTGATGTAATTGGTACATACTATATGCATAATTTGCATAATATTCAATCTTATTATGTTTTTAGTGGGAGGTGACATATGTCAGGTAGAAAAAAGGATTACTTACCCAAAATACAAACCTTATCTGACACGCGCAGTGGGATGTTTTTGTTGTGCCATTTGAATTTGATGCTTTCATCCTGAAGAGAGGTGAGATTGTTATTGTCAGGGGAAAATAAGAAAAGAACCATTGTAAGTGTTTTAAATAAATAATAAATTGACTAAGTGGTATTAGTTTGGAAAAATACTCATCTGAATAATTAAACAATTATTACAGCCTAAATTGTGAAATATGAAAAGGTAGTGAAAGGTAATAAAGGTTAGTTACAATATAAAAGGTAAAAGGCAAATCAACAAAATACTTAAGTTTTGTATTTAAACTGTGAGTTATGGGGTCATTTTCAATTTGGTAAGGTTTCCTTAAGATTAAGAATATGGTTTAGGAATTGACAAATTATATATTTCCTTTCTTGTGTTAGTATTTTTAATAAATATTGTTACGTTTGAACAAGAAGAAAAACTTAAGAAGAATTGAAAAAGTACTTCAATTTAGGAGAAACATGAATAGCAAGTGATTAAAATGCACGCTTGATTAATGTTTATATCAAGAAATGTAATCTTATACATGTGTTACTGTTACTGCATATAAGATCATATACTGTAAATACATTACATCTATGTGAAATTATTATGTTTTGCCTTGTGCATACTACTTAGAGATTTATTATTTTAAATATGGAAGTTGTGCTCTGTTGGGGATTTTAATTAAGTAGTCAGTTTGATTTAGATCAGACAAAATGAACCAAGTCCTGGCTCTAGGTTTGTACTAAAACCTTCCCTCATTGACTGCCTAATTTGTGTCTTTGAATTAACTCCTTGTTTATACTTTTTTTCCGTTTTGGTTACCAATTTTTGCTCTGAAACAGAAGGTTCATAAAACAAAGTGTGTTATTTGCTCTTTTATTGTGTTAATAAAATTTGAGATTTGCTGCAGATTTATTCTCTCTAATGTTGGTAACAATATCCCTTTCAACACCAGCTGTTAGGGTTCAGCTCGAACCATTCTTTGTTAATTATCCCACCCAAAATCTGTTAATGTTACAGTGTATGTTTTCTCACCAGCCTTCGTAATTACATTACATACATAATTGTCATTGCCAGCCTCACACTCTCAGCCAGGACTTTCACAGTAAAGTCAAAACATCACCTTTAATTTATTCCTAAAATTATTTATTTATACTTCTAGATATTTTGTAGTTAAATTAAGCAGTGCTCTTTATTCTATACAGAAAGTATATTATTTTTGTAAAGTTGTTTTTTGTAATTAAAAATTCTGATCAGTACTTGTCTGAAAGTTAATAGCAATGAAGCTAATCTTGGACTCAGTTGGTGAAGAAAAACAAAGCAAAATGCTTTATAATCCTTGTCATCATGTTTACCCTGGAGCGCTTAGTTTAGCGTGGTGTTTCTTGTGGAGTCCCCAAGAGATATTGCTAACAAGAAGACTCCTTGCACTTCAGACATCAATTAACTTTTAATTTTTTTATGTCAGTAATTATTTGCAAAAACAATTTAGGCAATGTTTCTTTTAGATTTGAATGTTCAACATCAGTGAAAGTATCCTATGGTTTATGCTTAAAGTAAAAGTATTTTAGAAATATGTTTATTAATAACGTGAGAAAAATAAAAATAACATTAATTTAAATTTTGCTTATCTAGTACTTGCTTTCCTGAATAGTTCTGTATGCCTTATATTTGAATGACCCTGTTTACACTAATCTGTATATGGTGTGGTTGATTATGGACCAATGCTTGTCCCAGGAATATTGCTATCTAAGCTAGAAATATTCCTGGATGAGGTACTACTCCATCGCAGAGCGCACATATTTACAGTAGGCCTTATTAGAGTCACATGTTACACTTACTTGAGATGTGGGTAGAGTACTTCATACGGGCAGTGCCCAAGCTGGAATTTGAACCCAAGACACTCAAACTGCACTGCAGCAGTGTTATTTACTGTGCTGCAGTAATGTCGCTGAGATCTTTCATAATGTATATATATGTATATATATATATATAGGGGCCTCATCCTATGTCTGTAAATGCTTCAAAGTAGATTTAGTTTCATTATCAATCAAGTGCACTTTAAGTAATTTCCTTTGGGATTAATAAAGTTTTTCTGATTCTCATTCTGAAATCATTAAGTCATGCCTTTTCTTTATCCCCGTATTCAGTCAGGGAATTCCAATAGAGGCTTGGTCAGCCATTTTCTGTGCATTAATTATTTAAACAATTTTTTAATTATTTATTTATTTTAGATTTCATATTCTATTTATAGTGGTATAGAGGGAAACAAATCCTGACCTGTCAGTGTGGCCTCTGTAGATTTCACCTGTATCTTTGTGGGTTTTGTCTTGATACTATGGAGAAACACATGCAGGATGTGTATATTGTGACATTAATTTGGTCCATGGTGAGTGTATGTGTGAGTGTATCATGTGATGAATGGAGCCCCCCATTCAGGATCAGTTCTTATCTTGTTCCCTATGTCACCTGGATAGGATCTTGCCCCCACCAACCCCACATGCTTCTTTTAGAAACTAATGGGTTGAAAAGGTTTGGGAAATGGTATAAAGCTTTAATTCACATGCTAACTTCTTTGCATACTGAGCTGAAAATATTTAGGAAGCAGCCTTTAGTGGACAAATCAGTGACAGTTGAACTAATAACTAATTTTTAGTTTTAAGATTTTCAGACATATGAAACTTTTCTTTTCTAGTTAATGTTGTAATATATGTTTAGTATTGCGGATCCTAAGTTCCATGTGACAGATGTCAACATTTCACATTTCTAACAAGAGGTTTAACCTTCAGAATAATTTTAAATATCTTGTCACTTTTTTTTCTGAATGAGCAGCAGACATACCAAATATTGCTTACCGTAACTGTGCCTTGTAGCCTTCCAATGTAGCTGGCTCAATGCTTTTTCAGTCTGATAATAGTCTGGATCTGCTTCTCTGTCCCATGTGCTGTAACACCTCACTGCACCTTGGCTCTTTATCTGTTTTTTTTTTTGCTTTCTTATAAAAGAGTCAAGCTCACCCATTACTGATTCAAAGAATACATGAATATTGACATCTAAAAAATGATGCATTAATTAACAAGAATTCTTCATGTTACATAATAATGAATCATTAAAATCGTAGTATTAGAATGGTGTATAAAATATAATTGTTAAAGAACAATACATGTTAAAAAATTTTAAAATAGCAAAACTACTAATGATTTAATTAGTCATTCATTTACTACATTTATCGATTTCAGTTCAATGATATGTTGAAGAACCTGGTCACATCATTTCCAAAGCCATCCATTCATTCTGTTCTGTTACACTTTAGCCAGCTTAATCCAGTTTTAGAGTCACAGGAAACCAGAGGAAAGCTTTAAAAACAAGGAAAACTCTGGTCCCATCATATTCTAAATCTTTTTTTTTATGGTGTTTAGTGCTTCTCTTTATGTTATGGTTTAATGCAATAGTGGACCACAAACAAATACTAAGGCCAACATATTTTGAGTTTTTTCACTGGGTGGAAGCAATAGGCAGAGCACATTAGTTAATCCTAAAAGTAAAGAATTAAAATCTGCTGTACTTGCAGGGCCAAATATACTGCCTTGGAGCAAGAAAATGTACACACTGACTCAATGTTAGAAGTGTATTGGTGGCTGCCGCAGTGCTAAATGTAGCTCACATTGCATGAGTTCCTTAGAAAAAAGAGCTGAACAAAATAAAAAACAAGTATGCCAAAGCATATGTGGCAATGGAGCAAAAGGATCATACAGTAGACTTGAAAAAAGAAACCCTTAATCAGAAGTAATATATATATATGTGTATCTGTTTGCCACAAATTTTAAGAATTTAACAAAAATTTTAATGCGATTTACCTAATGTTTCTAAAATATTGCCAAGTGAAGATATGAAGATGTATAAGGTCATACTTTCATACACCATTGCTTTATTTTTGAATTCCTACCATCTAGTGAAAGAACTGTAAAGTAAGTTTGTTTGCTACCAAAGTAACAACACTTCTATGATGTTCATTAATAACTCAATGAATGAATGAATGATCTTTATTGTCATTGTCACAGGTACAACGAAATTGAAAGATGTCTCTGGTCAGTGCATTATCACATATATAAAAAAAACGAGTAGAATATAAACAAACATTATAAACAAACATTCAGTATTGAAAATGATCACATCTATAAAAAAACGAGTGAATCTAAACAAACATTATAGACAAACATTCAATAGTGCAAATTGCATAAGTCAGTGCATAATTCATATATACTCAGCAAAAAAAGAAACGTCCCTTTTTCAAGACTGTGTATTTCAACAATAATGGTTTAAAAATCCAAATAACTTTACAGATCTTCATTGTAAAGGGTTTAAACAATGTTTTCCATGCATGTTCAATTAACCATAATCAATTAATTAACATGCACCTGTGGAATGGTCGTTAAGACCTTAACAGCTTACAGAAAGTAGGCATTTAAGGTCACAGTTCTAAAAACGCAGGACACTAAAGAGACTTGTCTACCGACTGTGAAAAACACCCAAAGAAAGATGCCCAGGGTCCCTGCTCATCTGCGTGAACGTGCATTAGGCATGCTGCAGGGAGGCATGAGGACTGCTGATGTGGCTAGGGCAATAAATTGCCATGTCCGCACTGTGAGACGCCTAAGACAGCGCTACAGGGAGACAGGAAGGACAGCTGATCATCCTCGCAGTGGAAGACCACGTGTAACAACACCTGCACAGGATCGGTACATCTGAATATCACACCTGCATGACAGGTGCAGGATGGCCACAACAACTGCCCGAGAACACACAATCCCTCCATCAGTGCTCAGACTGTCCGCAATAGGCTGAGAGAGGCTGGACTGAGGGCTTGTAGGCCTGTTGTAAGGCAGGTCCTTACCAGACATCACCAGCAACAACGCCGCCTATGGGCACAAACCCACCTTCGCTGGACCAGACAGGAGTGGCAAAAAGTGCTCTTCACTGATGAGTCACGGTTTTGTCTCACCAGGGGTGATGGACGGATTCGTGTTTATCGTCAAAGGAATTGAGCATGTCTGGGACCTGTTGGATCGCAGGGTGAGGGCTAGGGCCATTCCCCCCAGAAATGTCCAGGAGCTTGCAGGTGCCTTGGTGGAAGAGTGGGGTAACATCTCACAGCAAGAACTGACAAATCTGGTCCAGTCCATGAGGAGGAGATGCACTTCAAGCAGCTGGTGGCCACACCAGATACTGACTGGTACTTTTGATTTTGAGCCTCCCTTCATTCAGGGACACATTTTGAAACATTTTTAGTTTATCTCTTATGGTGTTGACTCTTTTAGTGTTCATACAAATATTTACACATTAAGTTTACTGAAAGTAAAAACAGTTGAAAGTCAGAGGACGTTTCTTTTTTTGCTGAGTATAGCTGTTATGTGACCATTATCTGCTTTTAGTGGCATTGAGACGTGCTATTGCAGTTGGGTAAAAACTATGTTTGAGTCTATTTGTCCTTGCATGTATTGCTCTATACCATTTGCCTGACGGCAGCAGTTCGAATAGGGAGTGTCCAGGGTGTGAGGTGTCCTTTATGATGTTATGGGCTTTTTTGAGGCAGCGGGAGCTGTGTAGATCTTCTAGTGTGAGGAGAGGGCAGCCGATGATCCTTTGGGCAGCGTTGATGACTCCCTGAAGTGCTTTCCTCTGAGCCACTGTGCAGCTAGCGTACCATATGCATATGCAGTATGTTAGGATACTTTCTATAGAACCTCTGTAGAAGGACACCAGCAGTCTCTGTGTGATGTTATTCCTCCTGAGTACTCTCAGGAAGTACAGTCTCTGTTGGGTCTTTTTCAGCAGCTCAGAGGTGTTCACACTCCAGGATAGGCTTTCCTCTATGTTGACTCCCATAACCAGAAGTCTGCCACCCTCTCCACACAGTCACCGCTGATGATTAGTGGTTGGACTTCTGTCTTGTTTCTTCTGTAGTCTATTATGAGTTGTTTGGTCTTTTTAGTGTTTAGGAGGAGGTTGGTATCCTTGCACCAAGAAGACAGCTGCTCCACCTCATCTCTGTAGGCATACTCATCTCCCCCAGATATGAGCCCCACCACGGTAGTGTCATCTGCAAATTTCACAATGGTGTTGCTCTGGTGGGCGGGGGTGCAGTCGTGTGTGTAGAGAGAGTAGAGCAGTGGACTAAGCACACAGCCCTGAGGTGACCCAGTGCTGAGGCTTAGGGTTGGTGATGTGTGACGGCCCACTCTCACTCTCTGTCTGCGGCCAGTGAGGAAGCTGTTGATCCATCTGCAGGTGCTGTGAGGAAGCCCCAGGTCTTTTAGTTTGACATCCAGTTTGCAGGGAAGAATGGTATTGAATGCAGAGCTGTAATCTACAAAAAGCATGCGTACATAGCTTCCTTGCCTCTCCAATCATCTGTTGTTTAAGCTAAAGTAGTCTTGGAATCAGTTTAGTAGCTATGCAGTTTGACTGCTTCTAGTATTATTATGTCCATTTGTGTAAATTGAGACAAACACAGTACACGATATTCAAGATATAAAAATATACATGTGTTATATACCTTATGCATAACTTCACGTGAATACCATTTACTGTAATGTATGGAGTCCTGTAACCCAACATCCTATTAAGTTTTTTAGTCATTTGTTTCTGATTAAAGGCAGGAATATGTTTACTAGCATTCCCAAGGTGTACTCAAGGTGTACTTTCTAGCTATAGCTACAGACCACATTGTATAACTATAGTGAATGTATTTATTTTTTGTAAGTAGTACTTAATATTGTCATCTGACTCCCATTTATTAAAAGCGTTTTAAGTTAAAGTTGCATTTTGAGTAATTGTAATATAGTATTATTGCTTCTCCAGTTTTAAGGCCACCACCCAGGTTCCCTTTTATTTTTTATTTATTTGCCACTCTCATGGAAGTTTTTTAAATGTTAGTGTACTGTCTACAGCTGACATATATTTCCCAAATGCTAAAAAAATCTATTTTTTTTTTTTTGTCTTAAAATCACAAATAAGAAATTTAGTAGCTTGTGTTCGGCATTTGGCTTTTTTACAACTATTAACCCCAAGTTTTATAAATATATGTCCATTGCGAAGGGGTCCCTGGTTAATTTTGTGTCTGTAGGATGAGTAAAAAATAGCACCAATGTGCTTAAACAAGGATTGGTGCTATGTCACAAATGAAAAAAAGACCTTCAGAGCTCCGTTCTCTTCAGAAGTTGGTCTTGATATGAAGACAAACCTCCAGTGGATCCATCCATCCATCCATTTTCCAACCCGCTGAATCCAAACACAGGGTCACGGGGGTCTGCCAATCCCAGCGAACACAGTGCACAAGGCAGGAACCAATCCTGGGCAGGGTGCCAACCCACCACAGGACACACACAAACACACCCACACACCAAGCACACACTAGGGCCAATTTAGAATCGCCAATCCACCTAGCCTGCATGTCTTTGGACTGTGGGAGGAAACCGGAGCGCCCGGAGGAAACCCACGTAGATACGGGGAGAACATGCAAACTCCATGCAGGGAGGACCCGGGAAGCAAACCTGGGTCACCTCCAGTGGATGCATCATTTAAATATGCTTGAGGCTGGAAGGGGCATGACAGGAAGTGACCTCATCTGTCTTCCAGTGGCTTCTACTCCCTACTCCCCAGCAGTGGTGTCACACTCTGTTCCTTATCTGTATTAGTCCAGCAAGAATCCTTGAAGTGCTCCCTGTGTTCATGTGTCTGACAACATGTTGCGCAATTCAGCAACAGTCACATTTAACTGAAATTTAATTTATATATTTTAACTGGTTCTGAATGGTGAATGTAAAAATAATCTTGTCACAATGATTGAATATTTTGATACAGAATCAAAAAGGAACAGTATATCATTTCCCATTGCTCCTATTTTTTTTCCGGTCCTGTACATTTGGGTAATTAAAATCAATGTACTACTGTCTGCATTGGAGGAATATGTAACACACTACTAATATATTCTTGTGTGTTTTTTCTGTTCAAACCTAATATTATCATTTAAATAATGTTTTTTCCTCTTAATATGATAGATAGATAGGTGACTAAACATTCACCATTTCTGCTAGATAATTTTATAATTAACATTTATCTATTGCATTTATGTTACCTGCAGTGTACCAAGGACTACCAGGATAAGCTCCAACAACCCCATTCCTGAAAAGAGCTAAGAGGTTTTGCGGATGAGTGACTCCTTAACTATTTACTCATTGTATTCATTCTATATTTCTTGGATTAAATTAGGCTTCTCTGATTGCAGAAATGACATGATAATATGCACATATTTGCAAACACCTATGTACTAGTAAAATACAGCAAGGTTTTTTTTAATACTGATATCATTAGAATAACTAAGTTTAGGGTGTAACTGTTTTCATTTTTTATCATTTTCAACAGTTGTATTTTGCTTTTCATTATTTCTATTTTTACTCATTCATTAATATCATTGCCAAGTACATTATTTTGAAAATGGCACAACATGACCAAAAAGGAGAACTTCTATATATAAAACACTGCAAATGGAATGCTTTCTGGTGACATCAGCTAAACTGTCTGTCTCGCTCCTTACTGCACAGCACTGCCACTATACTCAACCTCTTTACAGTGTAAATCCAGCTGACTACAGCAAGTGTTTTGCCGTGGACTCACACCATAATCTGTCACAGTTTGCACATTTGCATTGCAGTAACTGGCAGTGATCAGCCACGAACCTGCAATGTCTGGCTCAGAAGTAGCTCCTTACAATATGATCTAGTAGGAGACCTCCTGTGCACATGTGACCAAGGACAGCTTCTAACCACTGCAAGCAGAGCATTTCCTGATAATGTCAGCTGATTTCTGTCTTTCACTTGACCCCCACCTTACTGCACATAAAATGCAGATGTCACTGGTTTGCAGCTAAGCACCACCACCACAAAAAGCAAACTTCTAAATCTAGTCTGTCCAATCTCTCTGCCCTCCATTTCCCTAAAGAGCCCTCAGCTAATCTCCATTTATGCCTTCCAAATCATTTTTTCCACAATACAGATTTAATCTCTTACTTAAAGGTTGCACCATCCTCTCTTAACCCATACCACTCTATCTACAAAAGGATTTAATTTAAACCTCTGATCTCCATCATCTTACTTGGACTAACTCATGGCACCAGTTATAATAAGGTTATTTGATCCAATATGGATAGAACAACAGAATTCATCTTGGTTTTTCCAGGTGAAGACCCCATTCTGTGCATCAAGCAGATTCACTAGAGCAACACAATTCAATTCCCCTCTATTAATTGAACACTGTAGCATGAAACTTTTCATCTTTGTGAGCATTGGGTTTGAAAAAGTTTCAATAGAGCTCCTCAGTCCTAATTTAAGCCACAAGGGTTTCAGGGTCGCTGTACAGGTCAGCAAATAGCAGGAATCAATTACAAAGTTCTTACTACAAGGATGAAGCTCTCCAACAGTGCATACATCTGGCCTAATGGATCAATCCAGCTTTGACTGATCTGCCTTTAACTATATGTACCATAATTTCTTGTGCCCTGATTGAAGTATACATCATCATCTTAAGAAACGAGATACAGGTTCTACAGTTCTCTGTTGTAGTGGAAGCTAGTGCCCTTCTGATTAGATCTTATGTCATTTTGAAGAAGCAGACATAGCCAACATGTATATTCTTCTTGAATGGCTCCTTCCATTAATCCTCACATCCGTCAAGAAAGATGTAATGATGTCATTATAAAAGTAAAATATCTCTTGGTGCCAGAAAAATTAAGGAATATAATGGGTTTACTTTAAGTCATTCCTTGGTGGTCTGTCTGTTTTGTATCTAGTGTATATTTACTTCACACTGCTGCCTCTTAGATCCAGCCACTTCAGTCTGAAAATCAGTTTGAAAATGTTAAGTTAGTTTGCATTCAAGTTGCCTTCTAAGACAAGTGCCTTAGTTAAACAGTTTAAGTGTCGTTCACACTCTTAATGCCTTTGCTCGTCTTACTCTGACCAACTCCTGTATTCATAGCATGAACAAAATATTAAAATACCTGCTTTGCCTCATAATGTCTTGACATAAGCTGTCTGTATCCTAAGGGTTCACTAACCATATAAATAGTTGATGACCATGTTCTTAGTCTGGTACTGAAGAGCTGGGGATAGAGACACAACCAAATTATTCCTACATGTCTTACAGTGTTTTTTTCTTCTTTTTTCTATTGGCGTGTTGATATTTTTGATTCACTGGGTCAAGCTAAAGATGCAATTCTGGATGTTTCCCATGTAGTTTATGTAGTTTAGACTTGTTTTAACTAAGCTCTCAAGCTTGACTGTAGCTACAATAGTCCATCCGCTGCATGCTTGAACACTGTGATTGCATTATCCTCAGGATGTCATTATGCTGGCTGGAGTATCTCCATTTATTGGATATTATACACATGTGGAGATGCCCTTTTTTTAGGTGGAAATCCGCAACAAATCGTTTATTGGAAAGTGGCTTGACATAAGGCAGTTAGGCCAAAAATGTGAAAATGATTGTATATGTTATCATTTAGAGCTTGGAGTTTAAATGTAGAGAAGGTTAAGAAAATAATTAAAAAGGAAAATGGTATGTTAGATTTTGATGTCTTGGATTGGCTCCAGCAGACCCCCGTGACCCTGTGTTCGGATTCAGCGGGTTAGAAAATGGATGGATGGATTTGTGGAATATTCTTTAAATATTATGTTTTATGTAACTATGTGTAGTTTATCTGGAATGGAGTTTGGCCCTTTTATTACAAGAAGGCAATATAACCTGTTAGGCAGAGTTCAAGGAGAAGCTACTAGACATATAAACATTTTCTTTCCTATTGCAGTCACTATAGGTTAAACATAGTCTCTGATTTATCTCTGTCTTTTCCCAGTTTTTATTCCCCTCCATTCAATATAAATTAAGTTTAGTTTGTGTTTATTTTACATTGCATAAGTTACATAATACTGCATTTTACTGGGCGGGAGTGCAATTCTACTTTACTTTATTGTTTTGTGTGTGTGGCAGATGGCTGGGGGTGGTACCCAGCCGGGACGCCCAGGAGGACCGGAGGAGGGCTCGTGCCTCCTCCAGACCACGAGGGGGCAACCGTCCTGGTTGCACTGGGGATCACGTGTGCAGAGCTTGGAAGCTCAACCCTGTAGGGGCCCATGGTCACCAACAGCGGGCGTCCCGGTGCCTGGAGAGCCCTGGACCTCAGCACTTCCACCACACCAGGAAGTGCTGGGGGGAAGAAGACTGGGGACACCCGGAGGGCTTCCGGGTGCGCAGCCGGCACTTCCGCCACACAGGGGAGTGTCCGCGGAGGAGTGTCGGGAAGCAGCTGGAGTCCATCCAGGCTTGTATAAAAGGGGCTGCCTCCCTTCATTCGATGACTGGAGTCGGGCGAGGAGTGGACGAAGTCTTGCTGGAGAAGAGTGGAGGCGGCCTGAAGAAGGCAGGCACTGGAGAAAGAGGCCTGGGCTTTGTGGGATTGGTGCTGAAGGCACTGGGTTGTGCACGGGCTTATAACTTGTAAATATTGTAAATAAATGTGTGTGCTGGGTGAGAAAACGTCGCCCGTCTATCTGTGTCCGGGGCTCATTCCACATGTGTATTTAGCTGTTTATAATTTTGTGATGGTGTCATGTGTAACATATTCTGTTTAATTCTATGTACCTTGTTAGTCATTAGATGTAACACCAAGTTCAAAGCTTAAGTTTAAGTTCAAGTACCTGACTTATTGTATATCAAGAAAATCTTAAGGAATTGAATGTTTGCAGACTAAATAAACTGAAACAAACAGGAAAGTACTATAAAGGGAATCTTTTCTTCAGAAAACATTGCATGATATTGACAAATGTTGAAATATTAGTATGATATTGTTACTGCCAGTTAGAGTATTATAAATGTTCTTTGTTATCAGTAACAACAAAATAGATAGTAACATATATTTGTTAACGAAAAAAAGTTTTAGTGACCATTATGAATATTGCTCACAGAAGAAAAGAAGAGTAAGTTTATGCTAAAGTTTCCTTATTTAAGAAATCTTCACAACTTAGTATTTAAATCAGTTATGGGATAAAAACCTCTTGTAAATAAATCCATTTTATGTGGTCCTGTGGCTGCATTTTGATATAAAAATACTTTATAACTTAAAATGTTTTTTGCAAAGATATATTTCTGATGCCTGTTGTGAGATATTATGGTATGTATAAAATAAATGATGTATGTAGCTGTAGGGATTCGACTTCCCTAGACTACCTTATGTCCAAGGAACATTAAACATGGGGTTCTCGTTTAGTGAATAAATAACCATTCATTTCAATGGCTGCATAGCCTGGACTTTTGTGCATATTTTACAAAGCTAAGGAGAGAGGCCATTAGAGATTTAATATAAAATAAATCGCCAAGGGGTCTTCTTCCAGTTCCAGTCTTACTGCCACATGGTGTGTTACTAATGTGCTTAAATGGGCCTAAATGAATTTGTTATATGCATGTCATTTGTAGTATGTATATATTTATATATTATTTTTTAATTGTGTTTGAAAATAACAATAAATTCATCATTTATGTTTGTAGAAGATGTATTTTAAGCTAAATAAATTGGTTTCAATTAAATTCTAATAGAGTCATGAAGCAATATTTTCCCTGCTTGCATATTACTCCATAAGCTGAAACAATTCTTGAGAAATGAAGAATATATGTAAACTACAATATATGTGGGCATATTTATCTGGATGTTGTTTGTGAGCTTACAATAAGATCAGTAGTGAGAACCTGTTATTATTATTTAAAAGTGATTCATGATTGAATAGCTTTATGTACTCTGGTCTGTTTATGTTTTTAAAAAGCCAAAGATGATTTTAAGAGAGAATCCCATACAACAGAAGATGAGTTCTTTTAAAATCAGTTACGCCAGCAAAGGTAGATTTCTTCTACACTGTACATATTTGTTTTGTTGTTATGATACAATCCTTTTTGTTAAAATTAGATTATTATGTTATAAATAACTTAGTTATAAAAATTATTAATTTTATTTCAAATTTGTATTTGATCTTTGTTATTAATTTAATGTTTGTTGATTTAAAATAAAAGATTAGGAATTTCAAATGCTCAGCATCTATTAAATATGGAGAACATAATTAATGTGCTTAACATGTTATTGCTATTTATTGTTACTAGTATGAGCTATGTTTGCTTTGGCCAGAATAAACTTTTTAATGATTAAAATAAAAATATTAATGCTTTTTTAGGTATATGTTTGTGTTTTAAAGAAATACACTAGTGTGTCTTGAAACCATGCTAATAGTAAGACACGTTTGGTATGAATTACTTAGCTTAAAAATGATTTTAGAAGTTTTTCAAATGGATTTATATTGATCTGCTTAATAACAATTTAAACAAACACTGGGGTGCTTATGCCTCCTAGTTTGTATTTGGATATTGCCTGTTTGTAATTTATAAATTCTTTGATGTCTTTGTGAGCTTTCCTCCAGGTCCCACATCACCAAAGACTTGTTGGTTAGGTTGATTTGTTTTCCAAATTGGCCCTTTGTGGATATGTGCATGAGTATGCCTGATTCCTGCTATGCACTATGTGCTGCTGGGATAGGCTGTGACTCAACCATAACCCTGAATTGGATTAATTAGAATTGAGAATGTTTTAAACAAACACTGGCTCTGTCCACACTACTCTGTTTTCATTTAAAAACACAGACATTAGTCTCCATTTTTGCTTTTGTCCATACTATTTTGTCGTGTTCAACCTCATCAAATACTTCTGAAAAATACAGCCTCAGCTTTGTGGTGTTGAGAGGCGAAAGAGCAATTTTTTGCACTGTGATAGGTTCTTGCTTATTATGTGGCACTTCCATTATTGAACCCTGCTAATTATAATGCCTCATTCCCTGATCGGTTACCCTTCATTAAAAAAACATTTTTCATCATAGCGGACATAGAAGAGTTTTTTTCCATGGTGCTTGCTGTGTGGCTTACTTGTATGCATCTGAATTTCATACAGTTTGAACGCTGCATACAGTATGTATGCAAAAGACAGTTTAGCAGTTGCTAGAGTTTTGCGATAAATCCCTTGGACAGGAACATTAATAATCCCTTTAAGGATCAACAATTTTGGGTAATGCCATTAATACACTTTGTGATTTTGGCACAATTTTAAGCCCAAATTGAAGCTGCCAACTGATTTTCAGGGTAATCCTATATTTCAGCTTCATTGGCTGTTGTTTCACGTCCAGCATGAAAGGGGTTGCAGTGCCTGATTGAAATGTTACTATTTGGCTGTCGAACAATCGGATCCATGGCATGTTAATTGGACCAAATATTTTTGTACAGTATGAGCACATATATGAGTCGCTTCTCTGTCAAGCAGTGTTAATACGCGATTTCTAATATCTCACAGTGTATGCCCAGCATAAGACATTTGTGCTGTGTGCATGTCCAGTGTAGGTACATGACAACATCATATGGTTGTTTTAGTGTGGATAGAGATGCTTTTGTAAATGATGTGATAATGCTAGTGTGGACAGTGATTGTTTTTGTTGAAAAACTCAATTTTTTAATAAAAACATAGCAACTTCAAAGTAGCCTGTTACTCTAAAGTAATTGAATGTGATAGCCATAAAATATTTCTTAACTTGCTGTATTGTGGAGATAACCGAAATCTAAGCAGGTGTTGATGAGATAAATTAAGGGGGTGAATTAAAAAAGTCAAGCTGTATTTATAGATGAGCAAAACATCTTTTTTACAAAAATATCAGAACACAGTATTAGAAACTGCTGTTTGTAGAGTGTTTATTTTATTGATTTGTGTTAAGTCTTTTGTCATTACCTTCTTAGCATGGGTTTATTTTAGCCTCACATTTGAATAAATGCCAAAAGTACATTTCATTTTATAATCATCGGTTCAGATTAGATTTATCAATGCTTCAGGAGCCTGTGAAATAATCCCAGCCAGTCACAATCTGTATTGAATTTCTCCCCATTTCTTCTGTTTTCTGTATAGATTTTTTCCTCTCAGATTCCAAAAAAGAGAACTAGGTCTCTTTTTACAACTGTAATGTGTCCCTATATTAATGTGTGTACACATCAATTTACTATCTCATTGTCCAGGTTTGGCCTGCCTAATGTTCAGATACTCCTGTGCATTATTGTTAAAAATATTGTCTTAGAGGTGTCAGTTTGATTATGATACTATGATAAAATTTACAAATATTATTGATAGCATACAGAAAAATAAGTGTGCATTGAAACTGAAATATGTAATTCTGAGTTAATAGAAGACACTGGATATAAAAAAAACTAGCAGTTGAGTGGGCATCCCTTAATTATTTAAACAAATTCTTTATTGTGCGTGGAGACTTCAATTTAAAACATACTTGATGAAAATTACATGCCCAATTCACTTAGAGTTGAAATAACACAAGTAGCCAGTTTCTCCGATTCGCCCATGTAATTTAACAAAAACAGACTTCTTTTAAAAGACACAAAGTAGTTTGAATTAAGAACTCAAGATATTTATGGGCCCCAATCAACCTAGATGAAAAAATGTGGCTTTTGTATTGCTGAGCTTGTATCATATATAGACTGAAATTCAAAGATGCGTAATTATGTAGGCAATGTTATTGAGCTGTGCATTACAGTAAAAACATGGCAAGAAACAAACATTTAATGCAAGTTAATATTACACATTTTACTTGCCTAAAACTACCTGCATAGCCTAGCCTGTTCAGTTTGCTTATTTTTAAAGACAATTTATTTCATACTCAGTTACGACATTTACAGCCACTTGAACAGAGAAACATTGATTTATTAACAATTAATTGTGTATTACCCAGCCATAATGGATATGTGAGAGTCAAGTAAATACTTTGCTACTTTTTCTCATTTTCCATCATGCTATGCTGAGATGAAGTCAGCTTTGTAAAATTAACTGAGTGTTGACTTAAAAGGCCGGTTAGTAGAGCAGACAGAAGTAAGTGCAGGTCCTTCAGGAAGTCAAAAACCTGTACTGCCCTTGGCACTCAGATTGACTTAAATAGGGCTTCACCGAATCGAAAGGAAGAACAAGTCCTACTCAGAATGCCAGGACACACTCAGTCACACATCCTCATTCACTCATTAAGGCCAAGGTAGAGCCACCAGATAACCTAATGTAAGAAATTGTATATGGCAAATAAAATGTATTATTATTATTATTATTATTATTATTATTATTATTATTAAATGTTTGGAATATCCAAGGAAAAGTTGAGTTCACAATACAAAAGCTACTCAGAAAAAAACTTGCCAGCAACACAGTTAATGTGCCAGGATTTGAACCGTGGTCTATACCAGCGGTCGACAACCTACGGAATGCTTGCCAAGCGTGGCACGCAGAATTATTTTCAATGGCACTCTGATTGAATTGAAATATAGTAAAAATAATATTTTAATTTCAGCGCATACGTTTACGCTCTTACCTACGTTTTACTTTTGCGACTCACATGTAAATGGAAACCATGTGTTCAGTGCAGGCCATGGAACGTTAAAACCAACCTCTTATTATGTTTTAATTACAATGCATACATTCACACTCCACGTACCCAGCTATGTTTTTCACATGCAACTCACATGTAAAGGGAAACCATCTGTTCAGTGCAATAACTCATAAAAGACAAAAACTTGATGTTTGCTCTTTTCAAGACTCTTGGACGAATGAATATAGATTTGTACGACAGAACGTTTATCATTGGGCAGACTGAATCGAGTTGAACGTGGTTTTTATAGAATATGACAGTATTTGTACTTTGATAATGGCACATTACATATTGAGTATGTTGACCTCAGCATTTAAAAATAATATGAAGTGGAACAATGTATTATAAATATGAAACATTCCAATATCATGTTTTGAAAGATATTCATGAAACCAACATAGTGGTTTATCTCTCAAGAACTCAAAAGAAGTGAGGTTAGATGATGTAGTAATTTTTGTGATATGTACCTTAACTATCCTGTACTCCCTGCAGGAGTCTGTGATGTTGGCAAAAAATTATATCTTGGTATTTTCTGGGACTTTGACGATAACAATAATTAGACGATATTTTGCATCTTTTAAAAATTTGTTTGTAAAAGTCTTATTGATCTAGTTTGGTCTTTTTAATCTTGTTTATCAAATTAATTGAAACAGCAGTTAAGGAAAACAGGTCTTATTTGTTTACGTATTTACTTAAAAACTGATGTGAAATAACAAAAAAACATTAAAATCACCAGTCAAGGTGTTACTGAGAGCAAACAGTGTAAGTATAAGTAAACCAATTCAAAGTAACCTTCAGGATTTGCACAAATTACCAACAAAACAGAAACTTTACCCTTAATGTAAAAAAGGTTAGGGTTAGGGTACAAAGGTACAAATCCATAGGAAATACTGTAAAATACTAATCATATTTGAACTACAGGTTATGAACATTGTAGTCTTGATAAACATAAATTGCTGTAATGTGAATTGAGCAGCATACAAGAAAGAATACTGTACTATTGTGTAAAAAGTTCTGTCAACACTGAACAGGCAAAAAAAAAATAACATCCATCCATCCATCCATTATACAACACACTATAGCCTAACTACAGGGTCAAGGTGGTCTGCTGGAGCCAATCCCAGCCAACACAGGGCCCAAGGCAGGAAATAAACCCCGGGCAGGGCGCCAGCCCACCGCAGGGAAAAACTAACATTTATAAACAATTTCTGTCATATGTCATATAAAGATACAAAAAACCCAAATCTATGACATTTTTAAACAAATGACAAACTCCAGGTTCTGTTCAATATTGCACAAAGATATCACAAAAAAATAAAACAATTGTAAAATTATACTGAGGAAACTTCAAGCTGTGTTACAGAAACAATGGTCCACAGGATCTGGCTTCATAGCAGCATGGTTACATGTTACGTTTCCTCCAGTGCTTGTAAGCCCTTTTAGGGCTTCTTGAGGCAGGGATGCACAGGTACCTTTTTGCAAGTTTCCCCAATTTTGGGAAATGTATTTCTTGTGTTTTCTACCACTCAAGTGGATTTACATTGCTGTCCACCTCAGGTATCATTTTGATTTTTTTCAATGGCAGAGTGCAGAGACTAGTGTTCTCTGAATTCCTGTATTTTTTTGAAATTGCTGGCAAAAGACATTTTTTTCTTTTTCACCCAACTGTGGTCAGTTCAGATGTATACATCCCTTCCACTTCATCATTGCTTTAATAGTATTGTCATTATTGTACATACTTGCGCCCAATGGGGATATGCTTCTTGCCTAACATCTATGGGGCTCCGTACTTCTGGTGCAACTGTGCTCTCTTTGTGCATGCATAGTAGTCAGTCCTGTTAGGTGACATGACATAAATGTGTGGACGATCAAGGTGTGTTTCTGATGTTTTTTGCAAAGTGGGTGACATACTCGATAATTTCAACTCGCACATGGTTAAAACAACAATTAAGATAATATAATAGACGATACATATCGCACACACCTAACTCCTAGTTTTTACTTTGGGAATTGAAAGATTCTTGAAATTCATTTGACAATTAAAAAAAGATGTACAGTATATGGTGTGGACTGTGTCAGGTGTTTTTCTTATTTTTCTTATTAGGGGTAATATACTGACACAGTTTTGGCCATGTGCTTGTTATCACATTCACAACATTTTTTGTTACACTCACATAAAATGTTTTTTGTCTTATCTGTACAAACATTTTTTGTTGCCTTGCATATTAGGGAATAAGCAGTAGACACATGGCGCCAGGTGTGGAGAGGGAGATGTGGTACCTTTTTAAATACAGAACAGCCTTTTCAACCAATGCAGTTTGAACGAAAGATCGTTGTGCATACCAGTATATTATTAACCAGCTATGTGGAAATTCAGAGGTACATAATCAGTGTGGTTGCTGAATTCTGAAGCCTGTCCCTTGGGACTGGTTCTAGTACATTTTGCCTAAGCAAGAATGGCCCTCTAAAGGCATATTGTTCTTTAGAACATTAGAACACACTAGACGAGAACAGGCCATTCAGCCCAACAAAGCTTGTCAGTCCTATCCACTTGTTTCTTCCAAAAAACATCAAGTCGAATTTTGAAAGTCCCTAAAGTCTTACTGTCTATCACACTACTTGTTACCTTATTCCAAGGGTCTATCATTCTTTGTGTAAACTAAACTTACTAATGTTTGTGCAAAATTGACCCTTTACAAGTTTCCAATTGTGTCCTTGTGTTCTTGATGAATTTAGTACTAGAAATTTAATGATAATGCAATACTTGATGGTGAAATTTTCAGCGTTCCTCTTGACATATTTCAGAAACAAGAAACATAATGTAAACCACAAATAGTACAAACGTCACCTATTTTAATACACAGGAGTTGATCTCTGGCTACTTACAGCATCAGCAGTGTAGTATACCCCTTTGATGTTTGGCCTTTAAAGTTTCATATATATTTGTAAAGAGAAGCAGTGAGTAAAGCTGGGAGTCTTTTAAACAGTCAGTACTCTGTAAAAGTTTATGGTGAAATGTCTAGAACATAAAAAAAAATAAGTAAGGACAATATCTTAAGTAAAAAAGCTAACTTATCAAAACTTTTACTCTTTTTAATACATTGTGGGATTTCACGGCTAGCAAGCTTGGTGTCTTCAAATTTAGCTACATGAACATTGACAGAAAAGCATTGAATCATTAATGTTAATTTTGAATTACTCAAAACATTCGCAGAGTGTGTACTTAAGAAATGAAGGGAGGACAGTTCGCTTTTTATCATTATTATGCGTTTTATCATTAGAAACATTTATGCTCCAACACCCCCTTTAAGGGATGGCAACTGGCTAACCTTGGTGAACCCAGAAAATGGCCATTCTGCTAGCAGACAGATAGGTTCTGCATGTAGAATAGAGAATTATAAATGGTGTAAATTATTTGATATGTAGCCACTGGGTGATTTAGACATATCTGAGTAGATAAGGGCAACCAGGTTAATATAAGAAAAAATATGTACTGGTATTCTAAACAAAGTTTATGTGTTTATTTTAAAATGTTGAAATTACAAGGCTTTTATAGGCACAATGAGAATTGTTTAATATATTAGTAGTTTCGATACATCTTAACAACATCTGATAGTTAAAAATAGCTTTCAGCAGAAGAGCAGGGTTACAAAAGCATAAAAAATTATTAAAACAAAGCAGCATGGTTTTAGAATTCAGTCCTTGAAACCAACATGAACCAGAAGTTTCACATATTAATTTAATGCAGAAGGGTTTGTAAATTGACTTGTTGAAATCAACTTTAAAAAACAAACAGCCATTTCCACTTATCTTTCAAGTCATTTAATCAGTTATTTGCCATATGGAGGACTCAGCATTACATTTTCTCCCTGCATGCTTAATTAAGTGCATAGACTTTTTTTCTCTGAAAAACATTTAAACTCCACTTAATTAAATTATGCACTAAAAATTATATCAAAGTGGAGTGTTTCTGTTTGAAAACAAAAGGTTCATTTTCTGAGAAAAATGTTCATTTTTTTGAATGATAGCTTTTGAATCTTACAGATACTCTAAAATTATCGTAGACAGGAGTTTTTAGAATCTCTTACCTTAAACAACACCAGACACAAGAGTACATCCAGTTATACTGTACAACTTACACTTCAACAATTTACGTAGCCCAGCTGAAGCTGTTTTGGTGGTTCTTAATATATTTCTTCATGTCATATCCTTTAATGTCATACCCTTTTAGCATGTGACTGGGCAGTAATATGACCACCTCCATACTGAGCTGGTATTTGTTAGTGGGGGTATACATACAGGAAATTATTTGATATTACATTGAAATCATAATAGTATGAGGTTATTTTTCTTGAAAAATTAAGAACTTTTAGTACTAGAAAATAACAACAGTTGCTTCATATTTTTGAATGCCCAATCTGTCTAAGATGTAAAGTAAATACCATCATGAAATATTCCAAATCTCATTTTACATTACAATAAATTTTCTCCAAGATTGTGGAATATGGGAAAAGTTTTTGTGAGGGTGATGATCAACTACAGTATAGTTTGTCTCTTGATGTTTCTAAGCTTGAACCCTATTATCATTTGAACATTTAGTAGTACATAGGCATCAGTGCATAGCCGAACAGTAGAAATTTAATACAGTTCATCAACAGGAGGTATAATTGAAAATAACAGACACTTTCTCACAGAACAACCAAATACCAACTAGAGGAAGTGGAAATCATAACTGTAGAACAAGCAGAAAATTCATGGAGAACAGAAATGAAACATTAACAGCAGAGCCCAAGAGAATACATAAGAAACACAATGGATGCCTGAAATCCATGTGAAAGTACCGGTGAATAGTGAAAGGTACCTTAAATGTTTACTGAATTCAACTGTTACACGTTCATGAAGCACTATTTTGTATACATCACTCGTATTAATCCACATTTTTTGAGGCTATTCCATAGTCTTTATGGATTTCTTGTAGCCTTTCTTTTGTGAACATTTCAGTGACTCCCAGGAGACTGTAAGTCCTGCAAGGGGACTTAACCTTAAATCCTCTGCAGCTAATTTAAATGAGTTCACATTGTATTCTTATGCTGCAATGACTAAACAGGCCATCTTTTAACAAACTATTTAGTATTAAAGGCTATACCAAGCAAAAATAATTTTGGTATCTCTTACTCATGTTGCATTGTTGGTAAAAAAAAAAAAACAAACATAACAAAATTGCCGATACAATGGGCTTGAACAGCAGACAATATCAAAGCTTCTAATAAAAGTCTTACATTATACGTGTTGCATAATCTAAATGTCAGGTAACCAGCAAATCGCTCACAATGCCAACATACCAAATGTGTATTTTTTCTAAAATATTGTTAAATAAACTATTTTTGGAAAATAATCTTGTGAGCTATAGAAAAGTGACCACAAATGCACTTGAGAGTTTGAATTGAAGATCATCATACATCTCTTATTCCTTCATTTTATGTATGTATTTTGTCTGCTGAGAGTCAAGAGTAAGGTTATTATCTTTATTGAAAATTGTAACTAAAATTACTAAAAAAGCATTTTGTTCAAAAAAGTAAAAACCAAGCTAAAGGCTGTGTGAAAAAATAAAAACTAAGCTAAAATTAAAACTGAATACACAAAAGCTAACTAAATAAAACAAAAATGGGTGCAAATGAAAATTTGCTGTTTCATTTTTTTAATAAACGAATTTCAAGTAACCTACTGTTCACCAGTGTTTCCTTTGAAATGCAAATTTGTGCAGACATCCACAACTTAAAATTTAAACACTTGCTTCTTTGTGTTCTACTGGAAAATAAGTGTTTAAATTTTAAGTTGTGGATGCACACAAAGAAGCAAGTCAGGATCTTCCTGTGCAAAATGGTTTCAGGGAAGGGAAAGCACAAATGCCCTCATCCTAGTAATCACTTGTTAAATCATGGCATGGAAAGCAATTTATCACAGAGCTGAATATGATTCTAGAAAGAGTAGTGCTTTAAGATTTAGCCTAGGAGATCAAGAACTGGCCTCACCTTCCTTGGTACTTCTTTTAACTAACTAAAAAACTGTTCTAGATCATTTGGTAACTCAGTGTTCAGTGTTCATTGGATCCACTGACACTTAACACTATTTTTCTTGATTCTCAGAAGAATTGTGTAAAAGTGTTTTGATAAATGAAGTATATAAAATGAATTATACGATGAAAACATGTACTGTATATAAACCATTACATTCAAATATTTACATAGTGTGCACAAAACCTTTGTCAATGAAAGGATACTAGCCAACCCGCGGCGTAGCATACGCCGCATAATTATTTATTGATATGTGAACACCTCCTGAAAGACACAGTTGTCCAAATGGGGAGGGTTTGAGAATACAACTATCAGTGAATAAAAAGATGGAACTCTGGAGAGAGCAACATACAACTGTCCGTGACTGAAAACAGGTTTTGGCAGATACAGGCATATCTTTTTGAAAGTTTGGCCCTGTGCCTTATTAATAGTCATTACAAACGGCAATCTAACAGGAAATTGTCTGTGTGTAAAAGTAAAAGGCAAATTTGAATCTGATGGGGTCACGGAAATCCGGGGAATAAGTACAGTTTGTGAGGTAGCAGATGTGATAGTATTACACTCCATTACATTGCGGTGAATGCTGGTAAAACAAAGTCTAATGCCATTGCAGAGACGGATCTCCTCAACCATGTGCAAATCCATTCAACAAAAACATTTGTCTGCAGCCACACTGATGTGACGTCACATTCCCACTGTCCTCTTACTAAAAAACATTTACAAACGCATTTCACACCAGAATTTCAATGCAACATTTGCTCAAAAACCTTCATGCTCCAGAAATATCTCAAAGCACATTTACACACACACTCCAGTGAACAAACGCATTCCACACAGGTTTTTCAATGCACTATTTGTTCGAAAACATTCCGACTGCAGATTTATCTCAACGCACATTTAAAATCACACTCCACTGGCACTGAACGAATTATGCAATGTGAACATTGGCAGCAATGCTTCAAAAGAACTTGTGCTCTTAAGAAGCACTTACAAACTCATTCCAGTTCCTTTCAGTGTCAACTCGCAAACCCCATGCACAGTCATCGCATTCAGTTTTACGCTGCTTTTCATGAAGATACCGTCATTCCCGTCCAAGAACATAACATTGGCCTACCTACTGTAGTATGTACTTCTTGTAATGCTCTTCATTGGCCATCAGAGGAGTTGGCGGGCCTGGCCCTGTTGTGCGTATCCCATGGTCTTACAGTTGGCGGATGGGGCTCTGTGAGTTGGCGGGCATGGCTCTCTGTCTTGCGTGCCCTTAGTGAATGGCGGGCGGGGCTCTGTCATGTGTTCCCCATGGTCGGGCGACTTGGTCGATTATATATATAGAAAAGCAGCTGGAACCGAAAAGAACAATGAAAAGTCAACATGGCTCAGAGGTGCATGTGGACTGTAGCATAGACGAAAGTGACTGAGGCTGTGTTTGGTGAGTTGTTCCATTCGATACATGAGCAGGCAGTGCACATGCCTCGAGAGCGACATTGGACGCGGGAGGAGGGCTACAGTTGGCGGGCGGGGCTCTGTCGTGCGTATCCCGTGACGCGGGAGGGGGGATAGAGTTGGCGGGCGGGTCTCTGTCGAGCGTATCTCATGGTGTTAGAGTTGGCGGGCGGGGCTCTGTGAGTTGGCGGGCCTGGCCCTGTCTTGTGTATCCCATGGTCTTACAGTTGGCGGGCAGGGCTCTGCTAGAGTTGGCGGACGTGGCTCTCTGTCTTGCGTGCCTCTTGTGTGTGTCTTGCTTGCCCTTAGTGAATTATATATATAGATACCAATCAAGGAAGTGATTAATAATAATAATAAAACAATTTAATGTTTCAGGTCAAGACTTGATTGCTAAAGCCATTGATATATCTAAAACAAATTGTATGGCTGCAAATATTTATGTCCCTCTCCTTCATCTCTTTCCTTAATAATAAAAGTGTAAACTGTTAGAACACTACAAATATTCAGGGACAATAAATGTTAATAACCCCATGTAAGTAAGTGATAATAGGCTGAGCTTAATATTAGACAAGTCAGTAAGAATGAGCAGAAGCTACTTTTAAAGAAAATGGAATTGCTTTATAGTAGACAATAAAGCATATCTGTGTGTTTTATTGAATGTATGTTTGTTTTTACATGTTGCTTTGGACAATTTAGTATTTAAAACAGTAACTATCTGAACAATATTGTCAAAACTGAAAACATTATTGGTCTGCAACAGTCTGATCTTGTTAAGCTTTTATGCAAGTAACTTAAAAAGAAGGCTAATTGAATTTGTCAAACAGTAGCCACCCTCTGTTTCTAAAGTTGAAATATATGAGAGCATTGCAACTACCTGCTGTGCAGGAAAATCTGCTGGTTATGAACTGCCTATGTTTATCAGTAAAACTTAAAAGGACATGATATAACCTTATAGCATATCAAGAGAATTTTCAATTGAACTTAAAGAAAATAGTTTAGGAAGACAGGCATACTTTATGTGTGAAAATGTGTGACACTGACATTGATAATGACAGTGTTGTAATGTACATCTACTGCGGCTGTGGTCATGGGGAACTTTTAATCCAAAAGTAACTGAAGAAGCAGATGAAACAGAAAACTGTGGCTGAGGCAGAAGAGCAAAACCACAAGATAACTCCAAAAAAGCAAAATCTGATCACAGACTAGAGATGGTATAGATATCAGTGAAAATAAAGAGTGGCCCAGATTCACTGTCCTTTGTTAATTAATCATTGTTTTATTTAGATTTGCTACCTTTTAAAGCGACCATTTAGAAAGCAAGCAACAAATTTACAATGCTAAGAAAATATTTTTGGATTTAAATCTGACACAACCAGACAATAGCCTGCATATCTTGTTTAATTACAGCATTAAATTAAATTGTTAAATATAATAAAAAACTGAAAAATACATGCCATAGTCTCTCAGATTTTTAAGTAAATTATCCAAGTACGGAGCTCCTGTTGTCAGGAATTTCACTTAAGGTAATGAATGAAAAAGTACTTTAATGAAACATTTAGCAGTTTTTCAAGAAAGGTCATTTGCTGTTGATGAGTTTCTGTCAGTTGTGCTTGAAAGTTTATGAATCCTTTAGAATTTTCTATATTTCTGCATAAATATGACCTAAAACATCATCAGATTTTTACTCAAGTCCTAAAAGTAGATAAAGAGAAACCAGTTAAACAAATGAGACAAAAATATTACACTTGGTCATTTATTTATTAAGGAAAATGATCGAATATTACATATTTATGAGTGGCAAAAGTATATGACCTTTGCTTTCAGTATCTGGTGTGACCCCCCTTTGCAGCAATACCTGCAAACTAAACATTTCCGGTAACTTTTGATCATTCCTGCACACCGGCTTGGAGAAATTTTAGCCCATTCCTCCATACAGAACAGCTTCAACTCTGGGATGTTGGTGGGTTTCCTCACATTAACTGCTCGCTTCAGGTCCTTCCACAACATTTCGATTGGATTAAGGTCAGGACTTTGACTTGGCCATTCCAAAACATTAACTTTATTCTTCTTTAACCATTCTTTGGTAGAACGACTTGTGTGCTTAGGGTCGTTGTCTTGCTGCATGACCCACCTTCTCTTGAGATTCAGTTCATGGACAGATGTCCTGACATTTTCCTTTAGAATTCTCTGATATAATTCAGAATTCATTGTTCCATCAATGAAGGCAAGCCGTCCTGGCCCAGATGCAGCAAAACAGGCCTAAACCATGATACTACCACCACCATATTTCACAGATGGGATAAGGTTCTTACGCTGGAATGCAGTGTTTTCATTTCTCCAAACATAACGCTTTTCATTTAAACCAAAAAGTTCAATTTTGGTCTCATCCGTCCACAAAACATTTTTCCAATAGACTTCTGGTGATCTTTAGAAAACTGCAGACGAGCAGCAATATGTTTTTTGGAGAGTAGTGGCTTTCTCCTTGCAACCCTGCCATGCACACCATTGTTGTTCAGTGTTCTCCTGATGGTGGACTCATGAACATGAACATTAGCCAATGTGAGAGAGGCCTTCAGTTGCTTAGAAGTTACCCTGGGGTCCTTTGTGACCTCGCCGACTATTACACTCCTTGCTCTTGGAGTGATCTTTGTTGGTCAACCACTCCTGGGGAGGGTAACAATGGTCTTGAATTTCCCCCATTTGTACACAATCTGTCTGACTGTGGATAAGTGGAGTCCAAACTCTTTAGAGGTGGTTTTGCAACCTTTTCCAGCCTGATGAGCATCAACAACTCTTTTTCTGAGGTCCTCAGAAGTTTCCTTTGTTCGTGCCATGATACACTTTCACAAACATGTGTTGTGAAGAGCAGACTTTGACAGATCCCTGTTCTTTAAAAAACACAGGGTGCCCACTCACACCTGATTGTCATCCCATTGATTGAAAACACCTGACTCTGATTTCACCTTCAAACTAACTGCTAATCCCGGAGGTTCACATACTTTTGCCACTTACAAATATGTAATATTCGATCATTTTCCTCAATAAATAAATGACCAAGTATAATATTTTTGTGTCATTTGTTTAACTGGTTTCTCTTTATCTAAAACATGATGATGTTTTAGGTCATATTTATGCAGAAATATAGAAAATTCTAAAGGATCCACAAACTTTCAAGCACAACTGTATGTACACTGTGTGGTTAGATGGCTTTGCCTTTGGTACAGTAGGTGCAGTAAACGTTTTGTCTTTGAAGTCCTTGTTTTTACTTTACCTGTATAACCATAAAAAAACCTATTTACAATATTTCATTTATAAATTACATACTATACAATATACTGTGAAATCCACTTGATCCAGTTCAGGGTTGTGAGGGTGCTAAATCCTTTAAAGGCAACATTGGGTACAAGACAGGAATCAGTATTTTTGGCAAGCCCATATACACACACCAGTGCGTATGTACACCAAGTCACCAGATATCTATTATACTGTATTATACTGTGCACTCACCGGCCACTTTATTAAGCCCACCTGTTTAACTAATTGGCAGCAACTAAATACATTTATGCATGTAGACATTGTCAGGATGACCTTCTGAAGTTCAAACCGAGCATCAGAATCAGGGAAAAAAGGGGATTGAAATGACTTTGAATGTGGCATGGTTGTTGGTGCCAGAAGGGCTGGTCTTAGTATTTCAGAATTTGCTGATCTACTGGGATTTTAGATTAAGCAGATCAGTGGTTGTGCTGAGGATATCTTTATTTATGTATTTAAAATGTTCAAAATACTTGTTTTAATTACACTAGTATTTACACAATTACTCTATTAGTGTGTAATTTTTTTGTAATTTGAAATTTGACCATAACACATTTCAATGTTTCCTTAATTCCAGTCTTCTACCATTATAAAAAAATGATTCAGAGACACATTACAATGTTAATTGTTTTGTCATATTAATTTACAATATTTTTTTCTTGTATTAAATAAAATTTTTGAAGTCTTTGTGCTTGATGCTTGTGCATTAAGAAAAAATATCTTAATATGTTTTAAATGTGATTAAATAGATGTATAGTGATAATGTGGCAAATACAAAGGTTAAAGGTTGAGTTAACCATGGTTCAGCAATTAGCAATGTAAACGAAGCATTCATTATTCAGCATGCTGGGAAGTTGATGAACTGTACAATAAATCTGAGCCCACAGTCAGCATTGCAATAAGACATTCTAGACATTAAAATATTTATGAGCTTGACAGATAGAGTTTTTGATGATTTAATGTGTAAGGGGGAAAATGCATATTGATCCTATGAACAGTACACAGGAAAGAGTAGAAAATAAATGACTTATTTTCTTACTTTTCTTGCTTCCGTAGTTGAAGAAATGGGAAAAAGTAAAGAAGGTTAAAATTCATGTTAACAATTTACCACAGTGAAGTGTTATAGGATTTACTGCATTTAAATATCCCTTTAACATATTTTAACGTCTAATATGCATTTAAGGCATTTATTGTCAAACTTCATAGTTTCCAAAAAATCCTAATAAATCTTTAACTCTTTTTGTGACATAAGGAACTGACAGTATTTCTGAATGGACTGTCCCTATAAGAATCTGTGTTTCGATTGTTATAACACTTATCTTGTAATGTTTATTTTAAGGAATAAATTAAGTTTTTAACAAAATATGCATGCATTTAGTAGAAATAATTGAAAGGCACTTTCAGTGGCAAACTATAAAAGTTAAGTTAATATTTACATGAATTTTTAAATGGTCTGTGTCAATATGTGGTTCTGTATTACAGACTGTAGAGCACTACTAAAATGGTGCTGTTTTTCATTCAGACGTTAGTAGAACTAAACATTATATAATGCGTGAAGTCTGTTAACCAAGATTTGTAGTGTTGCCTACAGTTTTACTTATGAGGTGTTTTTAGCCGAGAATTTACCTCAGTTCATTTCCCATTAATTAACTAAATTTTTTTTGTATTATAAAACGATTTAATGATGACATGGATTTACAGAATGTTAGACAGAATTCCTAGAAAGGATGAAAACAATTTTTAATTTTGTTTTGTGGTTGTACATGACATTTTCAGGTATTTGTTGCCCTAACAATCTGAGGGTCATCTTACTCTAATAGATGATAGCCAAGAGAATTTTGCCATGATTACAATTAATGATTAAATTATCAGTGAAAGGTTATTTTTTTAAGTACTGAAGTAAAAAAGGCCTTTTCAGGAGATTACCTTACTTTATCTACACTTATATTTCAAAACCTTCCAAAAACTCCTCTGACATTCTTTTTATTCTGATTTCCTGTAAAATATTCACAACAATTGATATAGCAATATAACAAGGTGATGCTGCATTCTTTTTTCAGGATCCATATTGTGAGACTGATCAAACTTTCATTTCTGCCCTTAATTTCCAATGTACATTAGCTATATCCTGCAGACAGCGCTAAGCAAAATTAGTTTTTAGCATTGTTTTGTTGAACGTTCTGTTGTAAATCTTGATTTGATATAGGATGGAGTAATCTAGAATATGGCGTGATGGTTGAAGTCAGGACAATTGGTAGATGAATGTTATAAATTGTCATAGGCACAACGAAGACAAACATGCTTGGAAACAAAATAATGATTTTTTTTCTGGCTAACAGGAACTGGCTAGATAATATATAGAGTAGACAAGCATGTAGTTATTCAAAAACAAAGAAACAGCAAGTCCAAGGTCAAGACACTGGACAGAAGTACAGTCAAAATAAAATGTTTATAAACCAAAAAAAGTCCTAGCTAGAAATGGGGGCGACCATCCAACAAACTGAACACAAAATAGTGTTGACTAAATAATGATAAAATCTGTTTGCAACCAGAAAAATATATTCAAAAATTACAAAAATGAAAAAAGACAGCAAAACACCAATTTATGACATTTACATTTTACAAATCTAATTTTGGTAACATTCTCAGCAGAAGAAATCTTGGAAGGGAGATGAGAAGTGATCTTCTCTGTAGACACTTAAAAGATTCGCAAGACAACAACAACAACATTTATTTATATAGCACATTTTCATACAAACAGTAGCTCAAAGTGCTTTACATAATAAAGAATAGAAAAATAAAAGACACAATAAGAAAACAAAATAAATCAACATTAATTAACATCGAATAAGAGTAAGGTTCAATGGTCAGGGGGGACAGAAAAAACAAAAAAACTCCAGAAAGAAAAAATAAAATCTGTATGGATTCCAGACCATGAGACCGCCCAGTCCCCTCTGGGCATTCTACCTAACGTAAATGAAACAGTCCTCTTTGGATTTAGGGTTCTCACGGAAGGGCTTGATGAAGATGGTCACGTAGACTTCTGCCTTTTAATCCATCCATCATTGTGGGAGCATCATGAAGCTTTGAGTAGGTGGAGGTGGCGCAGGCCACCACCACAAAGAAACCGGAAAAAGATGAAAGAGATTGGCCACGGAGCGTCTCACGGAGACCTCAAACATGAGACTTGGTGCCAAGAGATTGTCCCAGGACCATCTTCTTGCATTCTTGCAAGTCACGCACTACTTACAACCAATTTCAAATAACTATGGTCATCAAAGCTTTCAGTCATGTAAAGGCTTTTAGCAGACACACATCCTCTGCTCTCAGCTCATATAAAGCATATAAGGACAATATACTGTATTCTAGATGAAACGTCAACGACTAAGCAAAGAAGAAAGAGCAGCATGGAGAAAAGAGACCCAAAAGCGTTATAAGAGATTATGAAAGCAGTGGAATTCGAAAGGCTAAAAAAAAAAGAACAATGGCATGATACACATGCAGAGAAAGCCAAAGAATATGGAAGCAATACAATTTGAAAGTATCAAAAAAAAAGATAGTAAAGATCACATTAATGCAAACAAACAAAAATTATTACTCGAAAAAAGGGAAAATAATCATCACGGACCAGGTGTAATTGAAAAAATAGCAGGACAAAGTGAGGTCAGAAATAAAAGACAAAGAGTAGAAAACAAAGTAAAACGTCATAAAGAGGTTCAAAAACAAGGCAGCAAAACACATGCAGAGCTGGTTAGAGATAATGAAAACAGTGTAATTCAAAAGGCACAAAAAACGTAGGTACGATACACATGCAGAGCAAATTACAGAATATAAAAGCAGAAAAATTCGAAAGTATCAAAAAAAGATAGTAAAGACCGCTTTAGTGCTAACAGAGAAATTATTACTTGGCAAAATAATGGAAGTTAGTTAGGTTTCCTATATAATTTGCTGGAAGTCTTAATCTTAATATTTGATGGCAAGCACTATAAGATTCCTTTGATTTAGTGTATATCTCATTTCTAAAAGTAACAAGATTTCTGTGTTTTTTATCTTTAATAAGTTTATATTTTAATAGGAGTTATATGAAATATAATGTAAAGGGAGAGTCTGTCCGTTAAGAGGATGCCGAGGGAAGGGCACCACCAGTGTGGCACAAGTCAGTGTAAAGAGCCACACTAATCTCAGGAGAGGTCTTGCAAATGGAAATTTATAAACATAGGTGGTAGGGGTGATAGTAGTAGTGGTGGTGGTGGTGAGGATGGAGGGGGGGGGGATCTCCTGTTTGTGTGTTGCATGTCCTTGAAGGGCAATAGGCAAGAGTAACCGCTTGAGAGAGGGATAAATGCCGAATCAGCTTGCTGGAAAGTCACTAAAGCTTTCTAAGAACAATAGGAGACTGGCATCCCAGTTACTGGCTGGGCTACTTGACAATCTCCTTATAAAGAGATTAAGGACAAGAAGGAGATACCAGTGGTGGGAACACCTCATGATCACTAGAAAGTGGTCACAGAAGGAAGCATACATGACTGTGCGCTCTCTCAGATATTATAGGCAGCCAGGATGTTGTTTTGGAGACCTTGGCCCTTTAAGATAAATATTTAGGAACACTAGATAGAAGTTATTGCTTGGTGTTCCTGAAGCAAGGAGAAGGTCACCCCGACCATAAAAGTGATTCTGGAGCTTGGCTAGAAGTGACCACAGAAAAGGGCTTTAAAATATCCTTCATGTTAGAGTTCTTTTAAGTATAGAAAAAGACGCAGCTAGCTGGAGGTATGGAGGTAATAGTCTGGAGAAAGTAGAGAGAGAAAGAAAGGGAGGTGAGAGAAGCAGTACCTTTATGTGGTGCTGTGGTAGGCAACTGGGTGAGCTATCCTGCTTAATAGTCAGGTGTTTAAGAAGAGTGTAGACCGGCTTTTAGAGTCTGTAGTTTGTTGTTTTGCAACTGTTTATTTCTACAGCATGTTCTCACAGAGTTCATTTCTTAGTCTGCTTATTTTTGTTCACTTTTTTATTTTTATTTGGTGCCTCATATATGTTGCTCTGGATGTGCAGGGCTCCTACAAAGTCTCTAGCATGTCACAGTTGTTGTATCAATGTTATGTTGCAAGATAAATAAAATGTTGCTTCTTCATATTTTAATTGTTGCACACATTTACATTTTTGCAGTTCATATTGTAGGACTATTATAAACTAAAAATTAGTTTCACAACAGAACAATTGTGGTCCTTTTTTTAAAGCATATTTCAGTAGGAGTTAATATTTTGCCTCATATTTAGGCAAACATTTGGTATTTTAATAGCTTTATAACTCATTCTGAAAAGATACTCCTGTCAGGCTAAGCTTTAAATGAGATTGGGAAAGTGTAGATACATTCTAATAAGCTTCTATCATTACAATGTTGAAATTAAAGAGAAAAGAAAAATATTTTGGGTTTAAGTGTATCTTCTGAAATGCTGTAATGCTTAAGTGCATAAGTACTGCACATTCCATATGTTTACTGTTGCTTGATTGAACATGATATGAAATTGTTTCTTCTTTTCCATTACAAATCTCTTTCATCTCTTCAAACATCTTGAGATGTTTTATTAAGATAATCAGGCATCATCAAGCTTTCTAAATTAAAACATAGCTTTTTATCAGCCCATCTATTTTCCAAGCCTGCTAATTTTGCTTTTATTTTGAGTTTGCAACGTGTTGGGCTGATAAATTGTCTAAAGTTGGTTTATTTCTTGCACCCATTGTAGACAGGATAGCATCTTAACTTCTACTGACACAGTACTGGGATAAGCAGGTTTAGAATATGAGGAATTATTTTTGCCTTTAGCAGCAGCTAGTTTTGTCCTAATATTTTTTCAGTATATTGGCTTAAAACAGTGATGGCGAACCATTTAGAAACCAAATGCCCAAACTGCAATCCAAAACCCACTTATTTATCGCAAAGTGCCAACATGGCAATTTAACCTGAATACCACCTAAAACTGAACACCAGCAAAACCAAGGAGCTGGTGGTGGATTTTAGGAGGCCCAGGCCCCTCGTGGACTCCGTGATCATCAGAGGTGAGTGTGTGCAGAGGGTACAGATCTATAAATACCTGGGAGTACAGCTGGAAGATAAATTGGACTGAACTGCCAATACTGATGCTCTGTCTGTCTATCTACTGAGCTTTTAGTTTAGAAAAGCCACTCATACATTAACATCTTTTGTCTTAAAAGAAAAACATAATAGCGGAGCTTTCAATGATACAAACAACTTTTTGTTGAAAGGTAAAAGTTTGCATTCGGTATGCTTTTGAACAATTAATGTGCTTTTTGCTGTTGTATGCATGCTGATAATTTGTCTAACCTTGGCTCATACTTTGTAAGCTTGAGAGCAACACATGCAGCACTCAGGTCATCTGTTAGTCTGTTTCTGGTGTCAGATTTGATTTAATTCAAAGCTGAAAACAGCTGCGCACAAGCATAAGATGTTCCAAACAAAGTAAGGAAAGCAATCTCAAGTGCCTTCATTGACTTAAGATTATTTGGCAGAGAATTCCACACTTTAAGGATTTCATTATCATAACTAACTGTGCTATTCTTTGTCATCCCTTTGATCCTCTCAAGTGTTTCACGCAGGTCTTCCCTATTAAGCTCCGCCCCCAAAGCTTCCATTATATATTACGGGGTCGTGGATCAGGTGTGGCGATTAGCAACTCCCGGCAATAATTACAGATGCGGACGACTCCTCACCTGTGTGCTTAAGCGAGGACTGCCCGCATCACAAAGCTCCCGGAAACCGCTCCGGCCACTCTACCATAACCCCCTTTAAGCCGCGAGTGCGGCAATTATCTGTTAAAACTGGCCTTTTCAATTTTGAGCTGTGGACCCGCTATACCACATCCCCTCCAACCCCACCACGGGAATCACAGACTCAAAAGGCTGCAGTCCGTGCCGCACCCTCAAGCAGCATGTGTGCCGCCCGCCTTACCCCAGACAGGAGAGGAAGGACGCGCTCCCATTGGGCTGCTGGGCAGAGGGCGGGTGATGTGAGAAAAGTCCTCCGCGCGCATGAAGAGGGGGAGCGGTGAGGGGAGCAGCCCGGCCCCGCATTCCTCTGGCTTTATAGTAACGAACTCTGTGCTCGGGCGACGGCGCGCGTGCCCACTGAGAGGGCTCTGAGTGCCCCCTTTGGCACGCGTGCCATAGGTTCACCACCACTGGCTTAAAATAATTTTTTGTTCATTTTACTATGATCACCATAACTGATTTGACTGTCTTACTTAAAATAATGACACACAGTAGCTTTTGTTACCATTTTAAGGTTCTAATGTGTGGCATATGTGAGCATGATCAAGTCATTTCTGCATTGCATTTGGGATAGTACTGTATATTCCCCATAAAGTAGATAATTCATTACTTCTAGATCATGCAAGAGTATTATACTGAGGTCATCATGCTGCGTCTTGTGTATACTACATAAAATCACATTCTTGGTAGCTGCATTTTGGCTGCATGTAATGTACAGTAGGGCAAGTAAGACATTTTGTTGACATAAACAAATGTCATTTTTACTTTACATACATTTACAATAACTCACCACATAGTTTCAATTTAATAAACTCTTAAAAATTATCTAAGGTAATAATTAGATTATTGTGCCATTAGTTGCTCACTGAGCATTTACTTTTTTTTGCTTTTATAGATTACAGCAGTTACTCCTCAATCAGATTGGCAGTGCTACATCATAATCAAGTCAAATTTGATATCTCCTTCTGTGCTCTTCTAGAGAGCAAAGTGATAGAAGATTTAATATTACATAGTCACTCAAAGATATTGAGGCATTGTAAAGGTTAGAAGAGTTTCAACATTTAGACAACATTAATAAAGTTGTCATAAATTCTACAAAAAAATAAACTGAAATAGTTTTTTTCTATTTTGAGTAAGATAACACATTCACTGTGTCATGTGAGAATGTGCTGTTACAAAATGCTGTTACAAATTTTGTGAATATTATACATCCAAAACTATACAAGTGAACATTTTATTCCAGTAAGGTTGGACTATGGCACATTCCCACAATATGTAATCCAGTGATGCAGGTTTCTGACATGGTCGCATTTTAGATAGTCTAAGTCAGTTAGAAACTTGTGCAGTATGCAGTTTAGAGTTGGCTTAGACTATGTCTCCCACTCATAGATGAAGAGCGTTGTTTTATTTAATTTCCATTTATTGTTCATCCATCCATTTTCTATACCCACTTAGTCAGAGGAGGGTCATGGGAATTTATCCCAGCAGGTTTTGAGTAAAATGGCAGGAATAATCCCTGGACAGGGCCACCATTCCCTCGCTGGGGTAAACTTGAAAACACAGGAACATATCAGAAGCCAATTTTTCATACCCCGTCCACCTAACCTGCATGTCGTTGGACTGTGGGAAGGAAACACAAATAGACACATGGAGAACAAGCAAGCTCCATACAGGGAGAACCGGAGACATAAATTCTGGTCTTCTTTTTGCAAGGCATCAGCACTACCACTGTGCCACCATGATACTCGTTCATTGTCTGAAATTCTAATTGAAAGATTCCAATTCAAAAGGTGCACACTTCTAAAAAATCTGTGAAAGTCTGCTGATATCTTCATCTATTCTAGTTAGTATAGTTATATCAAAGGAAAGTTAGGGAGCCATCCAGATTTTTTTTAATCTATTGTTGAAAGGCAATATTTCAGACACAGTTGTTAAAAGGGTATAATATATTATCAATATAAAAATCTTTGTACTGCAATGAATCTGGAAATGCCTTGTAAGATATAACTGTAACATCCTCTATTTAAGGTCTCTTTTGCGTTGATACAAGATTCTGAGTGAGTGCCGAACTACTGGAATTCAGCTTAGCTGAATAGTAGTGACAGGTGCACAGAGCAAAACATACAGAAAAACATTTGGAGAGGATTTCTTTGATGGCTAGCCAAGCTGATTTGGTTTGCATATATTCTGATTCCTTCTGTATTCTCATAATAAGCATAATCTTATAGGTTATGTAGTGCTATATATACACCATCCTCTACAATTTTTTAAAGTTTTTTGTGTATGGCCTCTTTGTATATCAAATGAATAAAGTTAGAGTTGTATTTAAATTTTTAAAATAATTGTTTTTTAATATATATAGGAATTAAATAAAAAATAGAAATTTTGTGGAATGATATTAATTTTAACCTAGATATTTATTTTAAACTTAACTTGCCCAGCAGATAACATTGTGTTTACTGCTTTTGTCATTTTGTTAAAGTTAACTTTGAATAGGACTTTAAATCATTGTATATTTCTAGGTGTGTCAAATGTTGTGAACATAAAAATCTAAAGAAAACTGATCCAATTTTAAGGTGATGGGCATGTCAATTCACAGGAATTCAGATGCTCTTGTTCAGGTTAACCTGGAGCCCATAAAACTCCTTTAATACATTTAATACATATTTAACTGATGCATAAGAATACAATGTATAACACAATATATCATCTGCATAAAGAGCTGCTTTTTTTTGTTCCTTTATAATTTCCCAAATCTCTGGCTGTTTACAGAAAAAAAGATGTTGAGGAGTGATGGTGATGAGAAATATAATTGGAAGTTAAGGATAGTCATGTCTTCTTCCCTGTTAACTAATAAAAATGTATATAGTGCTTACATTAACTAAAGCATCTAGTCTGGATTATAACAGATTAATCTATGGTTCCAAACTCAGATTTTCGGATGTGTTGAATAAATAATTCCATTTGATTCCATCAAAGGCTTTTTGCCATTCAGAGATAACAATGTCTGCTACTGAGAAATATACTGTATAACATTAATATGTTTTACTCATTCTGTAATAGCAGTTGACGGTGCCAGGCAGCCACTCAGTTGCCTCAGACTCTGGAACCTTTTTTCTTCATGTAAGTACCATGTCACATGTCTGACTTGAAATTTAATAGGCAATCAAAAATAAGACATTAAAATATTAACCTGGCATGATGACACAGTGGTTAGCCCTGCTGCTTCATGGGACCATCATCCTGGGTTCAGTCATGTCTGGTAGTCATTGGCATCAGGTTTGCCCATTCACCCAGTATTCGTGTGGCTTTTTCTTCAGGTACTCCAGTTTTCCGGCAGCGTAACCAAAGATACACAAGTTAGGCTAACTGGTGTTTCCAGATTGGCCTCAGTGTGAGTTCTGTGAGTGTAGGTGAGTTTGCCCTGTGATGAACTATCAATCTATACATAGTTGTTTTTCTTTTACACCCAGTACTGCCATACCTTCCTAGTTAAAAAAGGAAAAAAGAGCAATACATTTTTTTCCACATGGTGAACATATTTTTGAGATTGTAGGCAACTTCTTTTACTCTTTGCATTGCCAACCTTCTGCTCCATGTTATTCTGCCAAGCATAAAGAAAGCAGTTTAGTCATGAAACTGATCAGAAGAAGACACATAATCATAAGCTACCCAACATTTTATACTGGAAAGTCTATCCAAATGTTTCACCTACATGAAATCAGAAACCAAACTAGTAGTCAAGAAATTGTTTTAAGGTTTCAGAAACAAAACAAGAAAATCCATACAAAGAAATGCACAAACTCATTTCATGGGATGTTTGTCTGAAATCTTTGATGACCAAAGACCAAAACAAACCAAAGCAAACAAACCAAAACAAAGATTGTGTCCTGCAAGATGCAGAAATAATTTGACTACTTGATTTAATCCTGTTGGTGAAACCTAGTAAAGAAATGGAATCCTTGAGTTCAAAACTCTAAAAATGATAAAGAAAATCCCCAATCAAGGTAAATAACATTAAGAAAAATTAAACCAAAAGGAGAAAAATTAAAACAAAAGGAGATCAAATTACTTGTATTGCACATGTGCAAATGAGAATTATTATTAAGGAACAACAGTTGTTGTATAAATTCAGGTAGGGACTTTTCCAGTGGCACCTACTAAAGTATCATAAAATTGCAAATTGCTTGCTTGTGTTCCATGCAAGTCCATATCTTAATAACCAGAAAACATGCAATTTTTGATATACTCTAATTGTCTATAATTAGTTTTAAAGGTGGCAGCTTTAACTGGAACGATTGATGTATTTTTAAGATGGTAGAAGAGAAAGGAAATTTGAAAAGAGCAAAACACATTCAAAAAGTTTGTGTTTGCACTTTATTTTCACTTAGTATTAAGCCAAAATGTGAAAGTAAGGTGTACTGCTTAGAAGAGGACCTGTTTGTCATTTTAATACATTTTTGTAATTAAAGTCCTGAATATGCAGAATTGCAAGGCAAGCTCACTTAGTATCACTGTTGAGTTCAGCATTTGTCATTAACGTCTCCTTGTAACAGTAGGGCAACCATATGGGACAGACTGAATGATTTTCTTTTATTGTATAATAGTCGGAAAAAAGGTATTATCATTGTACCTACTTTGAAGGGTGTTTCTAACTTATGCAGAATCATTTATGTATCCTGTGTTAAGTATATAAGAATGAGTAGGAGTGTGAATTGTAGAAACCAAGGGTTCTTATGGGAACATTTGACAATTCTGCCTAGATTATAGCAGCCGTTGGAAATGTATGGATTGGCCTATAGTGGCAGGTGTTTTACAGTAAAGTCATTTGGTTTCTCCATTGTTCCACAGTTTAACTCTTTTACGGCTGATGTCGACTTTTGTCCAAAGGAGGCGTTGACGATGGTAATCAACTGTAAACTGGGAAGAAACAAACCGTTAGGTTTTAGTTGGACTCTTGTTGCTAGAAGGAAAGTTAGCTTGACTGGTTTGACTTAGCGTGAGTAGCAAGATGCAAACAATGGCAAAAATGGCACCGATATCTGGCGAGAGATCAAAGCGAATGCGCAAAGCAATATACTCCGTGGATGATGTTTTGCCTATTATCTCTGAACTGGACTATGACTTGTGAGGTTCCAGCTTCAGCTGATTGGTCCCCAGCTATTCGTGATGCTGAACAGGTTCATGTAGCTGACATGCCTACGGCAATGTTCGCCAGTGAGGACTGCCACTTAACAATGATAAGAGGTAGAAACCAGACTGCAATAAACTGTGACAGTAATCGCTGCTGCTGCTACCCCAGCCACACGAAGACAGCCTGGCAGCAAGCCTGACGCACATTCTTGGCAAACTGGCAGCCACAGCATGCAGCAACAGACGTTACATGTTGATTTCTGTGTAAAACCAATGCTTTTCAGAAATTGTTTTTTGGAAAGAAAATTCAGCCCTCAAAGAGTCAAGTGTGTCTGCAGTTGCATTCTTCTTGACATTTAAACTGCTTTCCTACGTAATGTCTGTTTTTACCAAGTTAAATTCTAGATCCTTACAACTCTAGCTTGGAATTCACATGTTCTAAAAATTAATACATATACATACAGTATATAAATAAATAGATAGCACCACATGCACATAGATAAATATTTAAATAGCATTTTATTTGTCCTCAGTGGTAAATTTGGCATTGAATTTTTACATTTAAAGAGAAATATCTCCTTGCTGATGACACTTTCAATTTCATTTCAAAATAAAATCATTAAATATACAACATGCAAACATGCTTTTCCATGCATTTTAAAAAAGAACATGATACCTATTGCATATTTGTGCACATTCTATGAGTCTTTTATTTTGAAGGATTACTGAGGTTTCACAGAAAGGAACTGAATGCCATAGTAGGAAATGTTTTGCTAATAAGTGTAGTTTTTCACTTTACATTAAAACATTCAGAGCCTTCTCAGTGCAATTGTGACTTCTATTTTGAGGTAAGGGCATTAATAAGAGATGGGGACATACTCGTGTATAAAAATAAAGAGAAAATAATCATTTTTATATTTTACATTACATTAATTTAAGTGGAGCACAGTAACTAGAGCAAAAAATGTCTTATTCATTGAGCTGCCTGTGTCATTACAAATTATGTTTTAGTTATTTTATCTGCTACATTAATAATAACTTAAGATATTGTACTGACTGGCACTTTGTCAATGGTTCGCTCTTGCTTTGTTCCTAGTGGTGCTGGTAAATGCTAGTCTGCTGGGAACACTAAATTGTATTATGTGAATGTTATATTTAAATCGGGGCAGCACGTTAGCAGTTACTTCTGCTGCTTTATGGATTTAGCACTATGTTTGGGCATGGCCTGTCTATGGAATGTGCTTGCTTTCCCAGTGTTGGCTTGGGATTTACTCCTAAGTTGTGAGCATTATGTGGACATTTTAAGTTCTGCCTGTGTAGGTGTGTACCTGACTAGACTATGTGATGGACTGGCAGCCATTCAGGGCAACTTTTTCTGCCTTTTAGCTGTGGAATGGCATGATAAGTTTTCAACCCTAAGACCACTTAAGTGGATTAAGTATGTTTGAAAGTGATAAGTTTGATCTGACTCTGGATGCGTTCCCTATACTTTTCTATAAATGGTTTTGTTGCCCAGTGTTATCACATTGTGGTCTGTGTACTAACATATGATAGTTATTTTGCTTCACACTCTTTTTGACTTCTTAGAGCAGTGCCAATACCACCAAGGTCTGAGAAATACATGCAATGGAAGTTTGCTATCTAATTTAATTTAGCCTATTGCCATAGTAACACAGTTGCATAGAGGTTCATTTGGCAATGTTCCTACAAATATACAAAAAGGGGAAAACAGTATTCGTCATTCTCCAACAGTCTGAGAACAGCCAAAATAATAGAAACACAGATATATTAATAAAATTGGTGACATAAACTCAAAAGCCAAGATGCTGGAACAGCTTCTTCCATTTTTCGGTTTGCATTGTTTTGAAATCTGATGGTACTAATCTTTTTAGGACTCTTAAGCAGAAGAAAGGAGAATAGTGAACAGAAGTGGAGTTGAGGTGTGACAAATCACATAATCTTTAGAAGTTTTCATTCTGTAACAGGAGAATGAATCCAGAATGGAGAGATGATAGCTTGTGATTTTAGAAGTAATACGTACACCACTCTCTCTAGCTACTTTTTGTTTTTGGCAGAGAATACCGTTTGCTGTATTACAAGGTGATAATCAAGGTCAGACATTTTCAATGACAGATCTGGTGAAATTGATCAATATGTTTCTCCATGTTTCATAGTCTTCTCAGGGGGAAATGACCTCTAGAGAGCCTTTTTGAACAGAATTTATGTGTTACAGATGGTGTTGTCCAGGAATTTGAAATTCTCTACCAGTTCCACAAACTGACCATTTATGTATACATTTATGTTATCTATAATAACAATAATAAAGCAGGCCTCATATTTCAATCCCTTATGCAGTACTAGAGGTAATTCACGTACTCATTCCTTTTCTGAACCTGCCTGTGTAGTTAGGATCTGTGGGCGACTGGAGCCTACTCCAGTTTGTCTAGTTAGGGTTTGTGGGGAAATGGAGCCTACTCTAGCCAGAGCACACTCAGCCACACAACCCACACTTACTTACATCTGTTCTGTTTTGGACAATCCGACTCACTTGCAACAAAAATTGAAAAAAGGCACACAGACATAGAAAGAACTGCAAAACTCCACAAACCAAGTGACCAGGCCACTGTTGGAGCTGTGGAAGAGCAGTACTAATAGCTGTACCACTGTACTACCAGTATATGTGACGCTCCAGCATTGACTGTATCAGAGGAATCCTTCTTAACTCACCACCACTCTGAATGACTGCCACACCATCATATACAGTATTAAAAAAAGGTTCCGTTTAGTATTCTTTTAAAGCATTTGTTTGCCTTATGTACATACTTTTAGACAAGGGGTATCAATAAAATGTATACACAAAAAACAAAGGAAATAACATTTGAAAATTCACATAGTTGCTGGTTTCACTACACTCACTGTCATTAATTTTATCTTGCAATATCTTAACAGTATGTCATTCTGGCAGGTACTCATTTGTTCTCTTTACTTTGGTCACTTTTGGGGAATAATGATTTCTCTTGACATCTCCAGAAAGACCCCTCGGGTCCAACTGCAAAGAAGAAGAATAAACTTCAGCAGTTTTGCTAAGGGTGCCCTGTTTTGGAATATAGACAAAAAAACTCACCATACCAAGAAAGAATGAAGTAACCTGCTACTTCTATAATATCAGGCTGTGATTTTTACTCTGTTTATTGATGATGATGTTGTTTTTTAAAACAAGAAAGCATTCAACAGCACAATGAGGGCCATACATTTCATTATCTAAAAAAATGTTAACTGCATCTAGGTACTTGTATAGTGCAGAACATTTTAATAATTACAAATACATTTATCTCAACATGGAACAGAATTTAAGCATACATAATGCTCAGAATGACCTAAGTGCAAATTTATAGACACTTTTATTTCTTTTTAATTACAATACACATTTATATGTAATATTATAATAGCTGGGATATGAGTCAATTAATATAACAGTGACTTGTGTATATACTTGCATGAAAGTCAAAGAATGCAAAGTAAAGAGGTCAGTAATGGCCTGAAGCAACTAAATTTGAAATAGAACTAGAAAAAGTTGATTCAGAAGATGGGAGGGTGTGGTTGTTTGTTATGAAATATGTTAATAGCAAGGCTGGTACTGTATGTTAAAGAAAATCATAATGACTTTATAAGGTGACAGATACAGGTCAAGTCAAGTTGAGGAACATGCACTGGTACAGTGTGTTGCTGCACCCAGTACACGATGAAATAGGATCCTGGTTGGCATCCCCCCAGGCAGACACGTGGTCCAGTCCCACCCTCCGGAAGTGACACTCTATCTGCCGCAGCCAGGTGTTATGTGTGTATCCCCTTGGCCTGGTCCAGCCACTCGGGTCCCCAACAAAGAGGATCTTGTGATCACACTCAGGGAAACGTGCCACATGGCTGTAGTGCCATAACTGACGCTCCCTCACAATGCAGGTAATGTGCCTCACTTGGGACTACATGAACAACTGTTCATTCGACACAGTCAAACCAACAGTACCCAAGGATTTTCTGGAGAAACACGCAGTACCAAAGGAGTCCAGTCTTAGTCGCAGGTCACTGGATAGTTTCCATGTCTCGCAACCATATAGCAATACAGGAAGCACCAGGACCCTAAAGACTTGAACCCTTGTCCTTTTGCATAGATATCGGGAGCGCCACACACCCCATGACTCCCCATGCTCTCCCAATCCATCTACTGACTTTATAGGAAGAGTCACCAGAGACATGAATATCACTGCCAAGGCAAGTAAACCTCTCAACAAGGTCGACACTCTCTCCGCAAACAGACACACTACTGATGGCTGTGCCCATACAACATACAGATACAGTGAATGAAAATTTTAAAAATGTCAGAATGTCACAAATATTGAAAAGAATGCATTCCATACAACAGTCATGGTTCCTTTTTTAGTCCAGAAAGAATTGTATGATCCCTCTTGTTATTTTTTTAAATAAAATATCTCTGCAACAAAGGTTTCTTTCCCATTTTTTAACCGAATACATTATACTGAATTAAAACTAAAACTAGTAAGTTGACTTAATACATTAAACTATAACTCACAGAAACTTTATTCATTTATTGATTCTCCATTGTCACTTAATTTAAAATACTTTGCTGTAACATATGTGATTATTTATTGATTTTACACTTTTACTTCATTTAATATGTGGCTAGAAGCAATAACATCCCTGGATGAGAGGTCAGTCAATTAAAAAGAAATACAGTTCAGTTTCTGTTAGAATGAACTTTGTTTTAACACTATAAACTAATGTTAAAAAAAAAAACATTACAGTGTGGTCTGTTTTCTTTTGCCACCTGTAGGTGCCGAATGACTGTGCTATGTTCCACTTTCATTATAACAAAATTCCCATTAAAACAAATTATTTTTCAGTCCCAAGCACTTTGTTCAATCAATCCAAATATTTATTGTTCTTGTAGCAATGAGACATTGTACAATGAAATTGTTCTAAAGGAATTTGACCTGTATCACAAAAAATGTATTTTTTGACACTCTGTAGCAGTCAGGAGACCTTGATAATGCAAGTTAGTTAGTGTCTGGAAGATTTCAGTGGTACAATATAAAACATCCGACTTGCTGCATCTTTCTGTAAGAATGAGCTAGAAAAAGTGCATACAGACAACGAATAACAGAACTTTGTAGACTGTGGAGGAGCGGTTAACCTTGACTACAAGGTTAATATCTTCATACAAGGACTTGATAGTTTCATACTTAAATTTTTTGAACTCTGGTTTATAAGAATTCAAACAAGAGATTGTGTTTATCCCCTTACCAAGTAAAATGTTAAAAAATCAATGCTAGCTGGGAGGTTTTGTGTTCAAATAACAGTAGCCTTTATTTATCCATCCATTTTCCAAACCGCTGAATCTAAACACAGGGGTCTGCTGGAGCCAATCCCAGCCAACAAGGCAGGAACCAATCCCGGGCAGGGTGCCAACCCACCACAGGGCACACACAAACACACCAGGGCCAATTTAGAATCGCCAGTCCACCTAACTTGCATGGCTTTGGACTGTGGGAGGAAACTGGAGTGCCCGGCAGAAACCCACACAGACACGGGGAGAACATGCAAACTCCATGCAGGGAGGACCCGGGAAATGAACCCGGGTCTCCTAACTGCAAGGCAGCAGCGCTACCACTGTGCCACCGTGCTGCCTGCCTTTATTTATTATATGGTAAAATAATGTTCAATGTTGCTGAATAACTTTGAACAAGTTGACAGTAGAGATGTTAGCAGGAATCTGTTTTCAGGTTGCCGGTCCATTGCAAGACATTGTTATGCATGTACCCATTCTCTTTCAGATCGGCCTAGTTTGAGCCAAAAATTTATCTAATGTATGTTTATTTGAGGAAAATAAGAATGCTTGGAGAATATCCACACAGACACAAGGAGAACATGCAGATTTTGCAAAAGCAGTGTGTGTGAACCGTGAGGCAGTACTGCTAGAAAGTGTGTAACCATGCTGTTTCAAATAAAACAAAACCACTCAGCTCAACATAGTGTAATAAAAACAAAGACAAAAGTAAAGGGCATGAGCATCAGCCAGTGATCTCCATTTAATTTTACCAGTTTGGATGGTCATAAAAATGAAAAAAAAAGAAAAGTACTGTCTTCTCAGTATGGCCATAAATTTAGTGTCTTGTGCAGAAGTAAGTTTCCGTAGGACTGGCTTCTTCCTGTGTTGCTGCCTTTTATATGTGTAAGAGGCAGGAAGTCCATAGAAGAGGTGGTGGTGATCTCAGACTTTTTTTTCTCCCAATGAATCTTGGATCTTATTCCTTCTGAAGGTAAAAGAGAAGGAGTAAGCAACAATGCCAACCCATGGTTTGGGGATGGATTTATGAGTATTAGTATAAAAAAGCCCTGAAGATGTTCCTGACTCACAGACGTCTGAGAACAGAATGAGGAACAAAAAAACAGATCAATTTGTTCTATTCCAGACATTCTGGAAAGTCTTAATCCTAAACACTTTTAGAAAAATGCCATAACTGGTCAGATGCAAATTAGTATGACAGCAAGATGAATAATGTCCATCCCCAGTTAGCAGAGTCAGAAGAAACTGACTTTTTTCTTATTGCTCAATGTAACCATTAAGATTTCTATTTGTTTGTTCTTCAGATTAACTGTTTTTGCTTGTGCTGCATCGAATGTGGTCCTAATACACTGACTTCTATACTTTGTCCCTAAAGCAGTCCATAACTGCTAGTATCTGCGTGCTGGAGTGATTTAATTTATTTACTTTATTTTTTCAAGCCTCATTTTTGAAGAAGTGTCTCATTAGCATATTTCTTAGTATAGCTAATGTTTGAAGTATAGTAGGTCTTTGTACTAAATATTTGCACATTTTTGTAATTGAGTGACTGTATCTGTACTTCTCTGTACTCAGTGATGACTGGTAAACTGCATGATTGCAATCCCCTTTTTTGTTTATTTGTTATTTTAGCTGCAAGATACAAGTCTTGTCCTAGGGCCCTATTTATATAACTTTGCATGGATTCAAGTATGAAAATATGTGCATTTCAAAAAAACAGGAGAATGCATACACACAAAAAAAAGTAAGATTTATAAAACATGGCATATGAATACAGTATTTCTATTCAATATACTCTTTATATATCACTATTACCTTGTAAATGTGTGTATGTGAATGTGCCTTGGATGCCGTTCTCAAACATCCATATATATGGAGCACGCTAATCAACCTCATTCATATGCAATGACTGCTGAATTTCATTGGCTGGTAGAGCAGTCTCCCATCTGACACATCGAGACACTGGCACTTGCACTCAAGAGCATCTGGTTGCACTCTGCAACTGAGAGTGCAAGGCAACTTAGCACTTATCCACTGCATGCTGGGAGCCAGGTAACAGCATAAGGAGCCAGTGTCGAAGCAGGTAGCTGCTATCACCTGCCGTATGTAATGATATTGCTGTTACATAGTAGTATGGGACATATGAAAAACTGAATGTTCAGCCAGACCTTACAAATAAGCCAGCCACCATGTACAGTACCATCACATCTGTCAAAGCTGCCACTGAGCCACAATTTTTCACTGCATGAAAAGAAACTCCTGTATACACCACTGATTTTTGGAAGTATCTACAAGTACCTCTGAGCGTATACATCAAATTCCACCAACCTAGGATACTTCCGGATTGATACCAATTCGGATGTATCTTGCTGAGGGATTCTTCCATGGTACAGCCATTTGTTGCCATGGCAGATAATCCACTCAAGGCTCTTTCAAGGAGACATTCACACCTCAAGAACCATTTACATTTTACACCTCTGCACAACTCTGCTGTTCTACATTGGTCTTTTATCTCAACATTGATTGGTTGATTTAAAAAAAAACAAAAAAAACAGTTCCATTGGTCACACTTTTTATTTAGCCCAACCCAAGCCCTTATAGCTTAGTGACTTGATTGGTTATTGGGCAAGTATGTAGACGGACCATATACACTCCCCACCCCCCACTGTACTATACATCCCCCGCACCGTTTAAAAAATGAGAATAAAATTGATTCAGAAATGTTTTTATTAAAATAAAACCAAACATTAATAAATATACAATGTAAGAATAAGAAAAAACTTAAAATATGGATAAAAAAATGTGCAAATATGACGGTGCAAGTAAATTAAAAGCAATGAAACAAACTGAAACAAACACATGCACCAGTGCTTATTAAAGTTCCAAAAATGAATCTTCTTCTGGCCCGATTCCATCAGCTCTTACACGCTGACGGTGTGTAAGAGCATAGCGCATATCCGCCTCCAATCTGGACTGAAGCTGCTGGCAAAGCTCAGACAATTGTGGGTTCCTGTGAGGTGGAGACCTCACAACCCACACCGGTCTTCCATCAACGATGGCATCCTCTTCATCGGACATCAGGTCCAGAATTGCAGTCTGCCACAGTTCTCTCTCTGCATCTGTTTGGATGACTCTAGACCTGGACTCCAGCAACTGCAAAACACACCATATGTTAACCCCTAAAACACTCAGAGATGTAGCAAACTTTATATATATATATATATATATATATATATATATATATATATATTAATTTGTACACTTTTCTTTTCCTTGGTCAGTTTTTAGCCCCTATCTTAATGGAGTCTCTTAGCTGGGACTTTCCTGGCTGAGACAAAGAGTATTTCCTCCGCAATGTCTCATAGTAAGTCCTACAGCATGCTGAATAAAAAAATAATTCATATAAGTGACAAAACCAATTCAAATTATTAGAGGGACAACAATAAAGGGGACATGAACATAATTATACAATTCCCCTTTATATACAAATATTAAGTGTATAAATTACCCTTTATACACTCAGGGTCTGCATCTGCAAAAGTTGTCTTCAATTCCTCCAGCAGATATGTCATAACTGCCTGGTTATGAGGTGAACTTATTCTGTGTGGAAAGAGAGTAGTGTCATTAATTACATTTAAAATGATTACATAAAACCCCACACATAGCATATAAAAAAAAACACTGTTTACCCAGTTTGTAGATCATATTTATGCGGGCGGTTTTCCGAATTATGGAGGCGCCTTACAGCTTCCTGTAACATTGAATTAAAAACGCTTTAGTAGATACATGCATACATGCATGGGAAACAAAGAATTTTCAAACAAAATCGTATAATTTGGATGTGACAAACTGTTAAATAACCTAGACGCAAGGAACAAAAGTGGATGTGTAGCCAAGCACTAACTTAGGCTAACCTGGCGAGATATAATTTTCTACTATATTGTTGGCTAACATAAAGCTCAACTTACCGTAATGCCCACGTTATGCGCCCTCTTGACTCTTTTAAGTGCATGGCTTGACTCTTCCTGCGGTCTTTGCTCGCCGAACTTGCGCTCAAGCGCATCAAGACGCTGGATAGCCTCTTCGGGAAGAGCAGTATGCAGCCTGCTGCTAATCCCCCCACCCGGCTATGATAACAAAGACAACACCTCTACTTGATAGTCATTAACATATGAAAGGCTCTTACATCTCACAGCCATCACACCTCATTGCTAGCTGTGAGGATTCTTTGAAACTTCCACCGATTCCTGTATACATCCACATACGTAAGGTATCTAGTTGTTTCACAAAATTTCCTTTTGCATGCTACCTTTCCAAGCCCTCTACCTCATACATCTGGCAGATGTATAGTTTAGCGGAGATTTCCCATACCATATTTGTCCAGATACAGCTCTTTTCATGCAGTGTTTGTCATTCTTATCTTGGTATCACAAATGACTATGGAATTTCAGTGCTCACAGTTAACAAAAGCAGCTTCATTCTCACTAGGTGCCCTTATTTTAATGTAAGTACTGTAAATTGCTACAATTATGTTAGGAGAACAAGACACATCACTGCAAATTGCCTTTTTATGTTGGCCAAAACATGTTAAGTTTTATGTACTGTATGGAAACCAACACCACAAAGTTTTATGTACTGTATTGAAACCAACACCACATGAAACCTAGATGTAGCACCTTGCTGGAAGTTTAATGACTTTCAAAAAAGTGGGCATGACAAGATTAAACCTTGGCTGAGATCCATGAAGTCCATGAGAAGTGACAACAGGTAGGCAAATAACCAAAAAAGTTCTTCAGTGCAAATATGCAGCATTGGCCCTCTTAAAAGAGAAGAAAAATGCAGTCTGTACATCGCATTCAACACTTTTAAGATGTAATATGTATGTCACGTCAACACACATTATAATAATGGCTTGGTGATATATATTATCTGCATGAGCCGTGGTTTGGCTGCACTTCCCAACTTCATCAAGAGTTGTCATTTCTCACTGATAACACGTTTCTTTTGTAAATCGTGACATTTGCGTGGGAAGTTGGGTATGCACTTTCCGAGCCTTTTTGTGTGTGCCCGCAAGCTTTATAAATGAGGCTCCTGGGCATTGCCTGTGCTTGCTTTAATTTTCTTTTGGTAGTAAAGTCCCACCCTTCTGTGAAATATGTAAGGTGCTTTGATTGAATTTTCTTTATTGGCACAGTGTAGGTATATTTGTGAGTGTGCCCTGCATTTGACTAGTGTCATGCCCAGCATCAATTCTTGCTCTCCGTAGCAGGTAAAAGGGTCACAAAACTTGAGGATGATTTTTTTGTTGTAGATTATGATGTAACATGTTTACATATTTTAAGGTATAGTGGAAGAATGGTTAGTGCTGCCGGCTCCTAGATTCATCATACTTTGTTCATGTCCTGTACCCGAATCATTGTCACTGTGGAGTTTTTACATTCTTCCCATGTTTGTATGGGATTTTCTTTTGGTAATCTGGGCTTCCTCCCAGTTCCCCAAATATGTTCAAGTTAGATTAATCATCTATTTCAGTAAATGTGGCGTGTGCCTGTGTGCACAGTGATAAACTATGGTTGCCTCCTACCTTGCACCAAGTGAGAAATTCTGGCCCCCAGCAACCCTGAATTGAACCCTGATAATCTGAGTTTGCGGATGTGTATATTTATGTAGGGCATTTTCAAATTATTATAACATAGAGAAGTTCACTTTTTTCCACATGGTAAGCATATTTTACAGAGTGTACACTGCTTGTCTTTCTACGTTGCAGTATGATTATAAAGGCTCAAGAAAGAGTCTCTACAATTTTTGTAAAGTCAGATAAGGAGCTTTACAGCAGCACCTAGTGGAATGCTTTAAAATTTCTGATTAATTGCTTGCTTGTCAGCTGGGCCAGTCAAATACCCCTGCAATGGACTGTCACCTTCTACAGGGCTGCTTCCTTTGTTATGACTAGTGGGCACCAGCCCCTCACAACCCTGATTTGGATTAAGTGATTCTGAAAGTATTATGTAATGTTGTGTTTATTTAAATGTGGTGAAAAAAAATGACATTAAAAATGCATGCAGAAGAAAGCTGATGATGAGCAGTATTGTCTTTACCAGGCACCATATATGTATTGTGAATAGAAATGTAATGTTTATCAGGCTTCTGAGAATTTCTGTAGTTAGATATACGTTTGTCGTTTGTTTATTCTTAATTGATCAGCAAACCCATTTATTATTGACCACTGTAATTTTTTTAAATGTTTGTTTTCCTAAGCACTTTTTAAAAAGTCTAAATGAATCTTTAGACTACAGCTTGATCTCCACCAATGAAGTAGTTAAATAGGTTTAAACAGTTAATGATATTTGTCATTTAATTTGAGCCTCACAGTTTGTTTATGCTAGACCAGTTTTAACCATACTCCATACAAATAATTATCTGTGATAATTACCAGCCTGAAGATAAATTTCTAAATGTTTTTCTGATGATAGTGCATTGGTTAGCAGGTGTTAGAAGTGCCTCCTAGGGACAAAGATTGAAGAGGGGCTTGTTCCCATGAATCCTTAAGGCAGGGATGCTTGGCATTATATTCTACCATGCGAAAAAGGAGCCCTACTAATGAAATTTAATATGCAAAGGTCATGCATCTTTATGAGAATGCTGAGATGTTGTTGAGTGATAAATGTGCTTCACACATATTTAGCCAAGGGTGACCAGGGATAAAATCCATGCCTAAACATTGACTTAGCTCTCCAGCTGATAGCTTGAAACCCATGTTGTCTGAAATATTACACCAGCTCTAGGAATAACTTTTTAGAATTCTGCTTTATGAGAAGATTTTAAGAGCCGTCCCATCCGAGACTATATACTGCTTACCCAGCACTCGTTTGTAATAATAAACAGTTTATCTTGTTATTATTTTACTTTTGAATTGCATGCTATAGTTTTCTGTAATATCTTGTTTTTATTTTACTTTGGAATTGCATGTTATAGTTTGCTGTAATATTCATACAATTTAAATAATGGCATGGGCCCTGCCACTTAGACCCACCCCTGTGGCAACCGTTATATCAGCTAAAGTCATGTAGTAACCAAATACATACTGCATAATAAAGGTTAAACTTTTGATACATATTTTTTTTTTATTGCTCTAGATGACTGTTATCTTATACGTGATAATAATTTACAATATTCAGAATGCATTCGGTACTGACATATAAGCTGAGCTGCAACAGGTTTTAAAGAATTAATTAGACACCATATATTATATGAATATTTTATTCTGTGTTAAAACAATATAACCAAAACATAGCTTTATTTTAATATATGTACAGTAGAACCGTACTAGGTTTTATTTTCTTTTACAGTACAGTATGTACAAAGTTAAAGTTGTGTTTCTGCTACTACTGTATATCATAACAGTTCAGAAACACTGATGTGCTAGAATACTTATTTGACAGGAAAATATGTGAAGCTTATATTTCAAACTGAATGTGACCTTTTTAGCTTGTAGCATGGTATGTTTCCAAAGTTGACTCACCAGCTGAATTTTTTTTTTTTCTTCTTTTCGGTTATTTCTTACAAACACGGCATTGAAAGAAAATGGCAAATGCCCCTTTTAAGAAAACAACTTTCGTCACAGTAGGAGGGGTTTCATTTTTTTATTCAAATGCTAAAAAACTTATTGCTGGTTAAAATGCATTTTACAAGGTTTCGCCGTACAGTCATTTTGTAATAAAATGCATAGAATTTATTTATCATTTGTTTATAAGGCCATAAAACTAAAGTATTTCAAATTGTATTAGCAGGTTATATAACTCAGATGACTGAACCTTTGAACATTTTGAAAATCAAACTTTAAAGTCTTATTTCACTATATAGCTTTACATATACCTCAGCCTATATTTTAGATGAAGCTTAACTTTTTTGTAACTTGCATATATCAGATGTTTTTTGCAAAAGAGTAAGATGTTCATTTTAAAGATAATGTTAAATCACTGCAGGTTTTAGCAAAGTTGCCAGTTCATTTGCTGTAGTTATACTGCTGAGCTGAAAGACAGATCAATAAATCAAGCAGAGCTTGATGGATTTTTCAATTCATTGCAATGAATGCACGGAAGAGGAAAGAAATCTCTTAGTATTCCCTCTTTGACAAAGGGTATGCAAAGAGCCTAAATGGATGAATGGTTGATTAATTTTTGCCAGAAATTTTCATGACAGCAGGAAATGTGCTTTAGCATTTTACATGTTTGTACAACAGCCATTTTTTTTTATCATATACTGAAATCTCTTAACAGCTAATGCTACACTATCCTTTTAAAACATGGCAGTTATTGTATTCGTTGGTGCTTTTAATGGTAATCTTTACCTGTAGTGCTAATGTAGCTTTGAAAATGCTGGCTACCTGCTATTATCTTCATGGTATTTATTTATACTTGTCTTGTTTAAGTCTAGGCATGTCTCTGTTTTGATTGTGTAGGCCAATGTTGACTTTTAACAAAACTGGCTACATTAAGATGTAAGTGGCTAATAAGACAGTTGTATATTTGGTAAAGTACCACTCTCATTTGTACTGTAGGTGCAAGTTTTTATATATATTTTTTGCTGCATTTGGCTATGTTTATAACTAAGTTAATTAAACAAGATAAATGATTAATATGTTATCTGAAATATATGTTTTATACCTAGCCAAAATTTAAAGAAGTTTTGTTAAATAAATTAAGTTGTTTCCTTTGAAAATACTGAATTACCTTTTTAATTAAATGAACATAGTATCCATAATTTAATGAATTCTCCATGTAAATAATATTAGCAATAACTGGTGAAGTAGCTGAAAGGTTATTTACTTGATCGTTTGTTATATTATGTGTTTAATTGTAAGGAGCATTTTGAAAATTGTCATTTATGTAATATGAATTTGCTGCTTTGTAATATAAAACTTTTGGTCAGTGCAGCCTCTTACACTCTGAGCGGCACTTTATCGTTTAAAAATCTTTCGTTATATCATAAAGGTGAACTATGCCTTATACCAACACAAACAATATCTCATTTGCAAGTGATGGGTTTCGAATTCACACTAAATTCACAGTAAATTGTTACAATATTGTTGATTTTTAATCTGGTATGAAATCATATGTGTTGTGTTTTATACATTGCCACAAAACATATTTGAAAAAAAAAAAAAACATAGTAATTATTCAGTTTATGGAATACACAAGTGTTATGCATCAATCAAAAACTCTCCCGACCAATAGGTTTCAACCAATGTGATGGACTCCTCCCACTGACCGAGCAAACGCAAGCTGTAGGCTTAAAATTAGAAACAGAGTTACACAGTTCTTCTGATTTTTCATGTGCTTTCGCATATTAGTCCACAAAACAACAGCAAATATCTACAAGTGACACTTTAGAACTTAGAATTGATTCTCCTGATCTAAACAAGTCCAAGCACATTATTGTATGATTTATCAATCATGAGATATTCTTCAAATAAAAGAAAACCTTATACCATTGGATGGCAGCGACTATGACATCTCTTAACAATATGTAGATGTCCATATATGGACATAATGAGACACAGCTGAGAGCATGCATACTGTGGAAAAAAATCGCGATATGAAGCAGGAACAAATAATGTAAGTAGTTTCATGTAAATGTGTAGGTGGGGTAGCGGGCTGCTTGGGTGTATTAGGGATGGGGTTCAGAGTTTTTATGTGATTCTCTGTTTTATGTGCAATAAAATTATTCTGAAACTGGATCCCTATTTGGATAGGTTTTGGATAGGGGTGTGGTGCCAAATGCTGTAACTATTTATTTCTTTGTGTTACTAACATTGAAACTTTAGACAGGTATAGTTGACATGTCTGGGAATACTTCAGAGGCATTACTTGTACATGAGATACCCTGTATCAGACAGCAAAAATTAGAAAATATTACTTGAGGGACATTTTTCTTCCTAGTTTAGCAACAGTTTCTAGGTAATGGAATGTTCAAATTTGACACACAGATTCTATCATATCTGCGAGGTTACTTGTCAGGTTTTAGTGAAAAATTGATTGTTATGCCTTTATTTTTTGAATAATAAGGCTTTATTTTGGGATACCCCGCTTTTAGGTGGAGATTGCTGAAAAATACCCCCAGAGTAAAAAGGGTTTTATTTATAACCATTGTTTTTATGCCTACTAAAAATACTTTAATGTTACAGTTGCTGTTGGGACTTTGCTTATACAACTCTGAAAATGTGTCTTTATGTATTTATTTCTTTTTCTTAAATAAAGTCGAGCTCAACTTTACCACCTATGAATCAAGACGTGCCATAGCCAGTCCTGTTTGTACTTGTTGGCAAGAAAAATTAGCTACTAGGGTGGGATGTCAATATATTGCAGGGCACACTTTCATTTATTCATTATTTTTTTTTTTCCAAGCTGTCCTAATTACTTTGAGGCAAAGGGCAGGACACAACTGTGGGCAGAGCACACTCGTATACATGCCCATGTTTAACTTACATATCATATTATAAAAGTATCTACTCAACCAGTACATTTTCACTACCATTTCAATATTGTTAATCATTCTTGTATTGTCTTATTCAGTTTTGTCCGTTCAGTTTTTTTTTATTTATTTAGTAACATATTGTTGCATGTATGATGATATTGAAATTGCTTTGTTTGTTGGCTTAGCTGCAAATAGGCTTCATTGTACTGTTTGTAAGGTATAGTGACGTCTGATTGAATGAAATTACATCAAATGAAATTTAGAGTTGCTGTTCAACCCAGGGGTGGCACGGTGGTGCAGTGGTAGTGCTGCTGCCTCGCAGTAAGGAGACCTGGGTTTGCTTCCTGGGTCCTCCCTGCATGGAGTTAGCATGTTCTCCATGTGTCTGTGTGGGTTTCCTCCCACAGTCCAAAGACATGCAGGTTAGGTGTATTGGCGATCCTAAATTGTGCGGTGTGTGTGCCCTGCCCAGGGTTTGTTCTTGTCTTGTGCTGGGATTGGCGGGTTGGATAATGGATGGATGGATGGACTGACTATTCAACCCAACATACAATGTAAAAAAGCAAAGCACCTGAAAAATAGCCACACAAACCCAGATATAATGTGCCAATCCAAATTGCAGTGCTCACAAGAAGTTTTCCAGTTGTCCCTCATTCATGCACACTTTACAAGTCAGTGTATATTTTGCCATTGTAATGTAGGGGGAAATTGGAGGCCCAAATTAAAGGTATATTAGAAAGAGATAGAACATTCAAATTCCAGGTATATTAGAGAGAGAGAGAGGGAGCATTCAAAATCCATGCACAGGGCACTAGGCCTGTGCCAATAAATGTATAACCAGCTTACACCCCTCATTCAAATATGACTTACTTGCGGTGTTGTTGTTTTTTTTTTATTAACAGTGATTCGTGGCATTTACAGCATGCTGCATTGATAAATTGTAAGCAACCAGTAGCAATCAAAATGTAGCTGAGGTATAAAGAATACTCGTGTAAAGAACACTACAACACCAAACAACACATGGGCATTCCTGATGCAGCCTGGATAGATCAGACGGGATTACAAAATTGTATCCATGCCAGGCAAGCTTTATAAACCTCTGAAAATTGATTTCATTAGATAGTTTGTCTGAGTGATGATTGGACAGTTTGTGTCCTCAATTACAATTACAATGTTTGTGAAACAACTGCCTTTGAAAAAAAGACAGTGCCCCAATAGTATACATTAGTTAAGGATAATAAAAGGGAGTGATGGTGAGGATGGATATTATTTCAAAGGCAAAAGCAACTTTTTCTGTTTGAACTCATTTTGTAACGTCTTCTGTGAATTAATGGAGTAACAGACACAGAAAGACATTATGCATCAGATTTTTTGTAGTTTCACAACTCTGTACATACTACAGTTTATTACATATTCTGGTTTTAAACCACACAATAAAGAAGGAATAGAAAATTTAAAAGGTGCTGTTTTGTTTCCAAAATGTAGTCATTAAATTCTAAAATACAAGAAAAGTACCATCACCTCATTGATTTTGTTCAATTGATTCTCAATTACGTTTCTTCGTGAGCCTCATCTTGCACATCAGGGGCATGAAATGTATTAAACTTTTTCAGTAGCAGATACAGCTTAGATTTTTTTATTTCTTATTTTAAGATTACTGCGGTGGGTTGGCACCCTGCCCAGGATTGGTTCCTGCCTTGTGCCCTGTGTTGGCTGGGATTGGCTCCAGCAGACCCCTGTGACCCTGTATTCGGATTCAGCGGGTTAGAAAATGGACGGATGGATCTTAAGATTAGTGTTTGCATTATAGTGATTGTTTAAATATACATTTACATCAACAACATTATTTACTTATATAGCACACTTTCATACAACAATGTAACTGAAAGTTCTTTTGACAAAGAGAAAGTTACAAGAAAGGAAAATCAAGATTAGGCAATAATATTAAAGAATAAGTCAGATGAACAGGACAATAGAAAAAAGAAACAAAGAAACTCCTGTTAGGCTGGTAAAAAAAAAAAACAAAATCTGCAGGTGTTCCAAGGCTAGAAGACCACCCAGCCCCCACTAGTCATTCTACCTAACATAAATGTTCCTAAATCAAACTTCTTAGTTTTCATGGTTCACATGATAGGATTTGATGAAGTTGGTCTTGTGTACGGCTGAGACACTCACCTTCATCCCATCATCTCTGTGGGCTGCAATGTGATTTGATCAGGTGGTGGTGGTGCAGATTGCCATCACAGAAGAACCAGAAAAGACAGCAGAGAATAGTAGAGATTAGTAAAGATTGTGGAACCCTGAAGAATTTGATAATTTTATACCATATAATCTATTAGGAATACAAATGAAATGTAGCTACAAAAAAAGCCATATTAAAGTAATGTGTTTTTAGCAGTTTTTTTTTTAAATATTCCATAGTATTAGCCTGGTGAATTTCTGTGGGTAGTAAAGTATTTCAGATTTTAGGTGCATAACAGCAAAAGGCTGCGTCACCACTTCTTTTAAACTTGGCTCTTAGAATTAGAAGCAGCCCTCCATTTGAATATCTAAGGTTAAGTCTTGCAGTGCAGGGGGACAGGCATTCCAAAATACAGAACGGAGCAAGATTATTTAAAGATTTATAAGCCATTAGTAGTATTTTAAAGTCAATTCTGAACAGCACAGGTAACCAATGTAATAATGCCAGAACTGGTGGTGATATGTGGTCAAATTTTCTTTTTCTAGTTAAGAATGTGGCTGCTGTGTTCTGCACTAATTGCAACCGATTCATATCTTTCTTAGGTGAGAGTGCATTACAGTAATCTTGTAAGCTAAAAAAAAAAGCATGAATTAATTTTTCTTGTCTTGTAAAGTTAATAAGTGGTCTAACTTTTGCTACATTCATTATGTGAAAAAATGAAGTCCTTGAAATCTGGTTAATATGCAGTTTAAAGTTTAGGTCACAGTCAATGATTACCCCTAAATTCTGTGCTCTCGCCTTGATTTCTAAACCTAATGGATCAAGTTTATTACTAATGCCCTAGTTATATCCATGTTTGCCAATCACCAAGATTTCTCTTTTTTTCCTAATTTAGTTTAAGAAAGTTGCTACTCATCCATTTGGAAATACCGCTAAGACATTGGATCAGAGAGCCAAGAGCCTCAGGGTCATCAGGTGCTATCGATAAATAAAGCTGTGTGTCATCTGCATAGCTCTGGTAGCTCACCTTGTGCTTGGAGATAATCTGACCTAATGGAAGAATGTAGATTGAAAAGCGCAGTGGACCCAGGATATACATGTAGATCCTTGTGGTACACACATATACTGTACAGTACAATGTGTATCTCCAATGTACAGTCACCACAAGTAACAAAGAACTTTCTACCTGTTAAGTAAAACTGAAACCAATTTAAGACGCTGCTAGAGAAGCCCATCCATTGTCTAAGGCAATATATAAGAATACTGTCGTCTGTGGTGTCAAATACTGCACTCAAGTCTTAGAGAACAAGAATAGATATACAGCCTTTATCTGCTTTAACCCACAAATCATTTAGTACTTTAACCAGTGCAGTTTCTCTACTGTCTGCATCTTTTTCTCTTCTGCATCATTTGTCTAAATAAATAAATCACACTGTTATACATTTGTGCATATTGTACAGAATAGTGTTTGTACAGAATAATGTTGGTACTGAAGTGATTTGTATGTTTGAAATAAAAATTTTGCATGGTTTGTTTAAATACAAAAATGGTTTAAATGAAAAAAAAACAACCCCAATAAATGCCTTATTCAAACCAGAACAATGATGGAATTACTGTAATTTTTTTTTTTTTTTGGTTAATCGAATATGGAAAAGGGCCTACTATCACAACTTGACCACCTCAGTTGGGAGTCACACCAGGAACTAAATGCCATTAAGGCACTAGTGGTACTCATAGTGGACACTTTACACCATATTTAACAACATATCAGAATGAAGCAGAGTTGAAATGGATGGATGATTGTCTCTGGATAAAATCCATCAGTGTGTAGGTGTCTGACTATTTTTCAGGGTACAGGTTGTTTGAAATTTCATTAGCACTCGGTGTGTTAAATCAATAGCTTGCTTCAAATTTAGAATAGAAAATGGTTATCAGCACAACTATTTACCTCATAGCTGTAATATCTATCTATCTATCTATCTATCTATCTATCTATCTATCTATCTATCTATCTATCTATCTATCTATCTATCTATCTATCTATCTATCTATCTATCTATCTATCTATCTATCTATCTATCTATCTATCTATCTATCTATCTATCTAATGCAGTACTTTTTACAGAACACAACTGCCATGAGGATTCTTAACTGTTTACTTACTTAAGAACACATTAAACCGATACACACTTAGGCTTTTGTAGGTTATTTATTATGACACATTTTCTAAGTTGTTTCACAAGAGTTGTTACTTTTACTTTTTTTTAATTTCTGCAATTTGTCAAGCTTCGGTAGGGAGGAGAGTTGTTAATTTGCTTGTATTTGCAACAAATGGCAGACAGACTGTTGGCACCCCATGTGATCCTTAAGAGTTTTTTTTTCTTTTATTTTGTAATTCATTGTAACTGTATCAACTGCATGCAAGTTAGTTATAAGTAAACAATTGGCCACAGAAAGATTCCTTTCTTGAGTTAGTGACCTGATTAGATGTGGGCAATCATTTATAGTCAGTAGTCTCATGTTAACCAATGGACAGAACAGCTCAGAATGAAAGGGTAATTATCAAAGTACGTAAAATCTCCACCTTACCTTCTGATTCTCGGAGTATTTTTAGTAAATGAATTGTCAGCAGAAAAGCTTCATTAGACCCATCAGGATATCTGGCCATGAAAAACGATCCCTTCAATTTAGTGACAGTTTCTTTAAACCAAAATGATGGAGCATCTCTGACAAACGCCATATTGTGCGCGCCATGTGAAGGAGTGAAGAACAAAAGAGACAGTTTGTTCTTAATTTTGTCAGGTTAATATTGACACAGTTTGCTCTGAAGAATCAGGACTGTGTGTAATACACATTTACAGTGATCACTTGTGTAAACTGATAGCTGAATGCCATAAATCACAGAATTACATTAAATGAGCACGGTAAGTTTTTAACTTTGATTTGTTTACAGAGAATTTGGTTGCTTATTTATACTTTGAGTAGCTTCAGGCTGTGAAATTTTATTTTTCACCTTTTCAAGTTACACTATTTTACTATTAATGTTCCATAGTTTACAGTTGTCTAATCTAAACACAATTCTTTTTTTAATACTTTTAATTATATTTTAAGTATTCTTTGGATCAATTGTGTTAATCTATAAACCTTCAAATGTCCAAAGATATATTGGAGGATTAATTATCTTTCTAGCATCTCCAGTTGAGGTTTTTGGGAAGGTGGGTTATAACTTGCTGACCATCATGTCTGGAACATCCATAGGGAATGTCAGTCTAATGTAAGGAATACTATAGTATGTCTTATGATCGATCATAGGACAATTGAAACTTACCATCACTCATACGTTCACACCAATTCAATTTAGAGTCACTAATTAGACTTTAATGCTCAAGCTTGAGCTATAGGAGAAAAAACCAAAGTACCTGGAAGGAAAACCGATGCAGAGATGGGTTTGCAAAATACAAGTGGGCAGTGAATGGCTTGAGATTCACATCCAAGGTACTGGAGGTGTGGGGCAGCAGCACTAACCACTGAGACACAATGCTACCCTTCTACTTCCTCAGTTGTTCAAAGAGGTTGTTGGTATTGTTACCTCTTGTCTTAATCTGCTCAACATACTTATCTTTCTATAGACACTTTGTATGTATCCTTTGTTATTGAATGTGTCATAGTATATAATATAACATTAACACAGATGTGCATTTTTTCTTGTTCACAATAGCACAAATTCAATAGAAATAAAATTATTGGTGCTTTTTTAATGCTTGGGGAAACTGGAGGGAATCAAAGCACTCTTCTTTTGATACATTTAACTCAGTGTTCAAATAACCTTAGCTTTTTGAATTACAATTCATGCTTGCCTTTCTTCCTCAAGTAACTGACAGAAACAATTCTACCCACTGCATAATACTGTATCCAAACTAGCAACATACTGTATATTTCTGAGTAAATTGTGTCAGTGTGTATGTGTCTGCATTATTCTCACACTGTACAACATTTTATATTTTTATTGTGTACTAGCTGTGTAAGCACGTGCTGTAAAAAGCCCGAGGTTCTAGAAACTATTGAAATCGCCAGAAAAAAAATTAAATGTAGAGATGTGAGGTTATTGAAAGGAACTACTCTGGGCATCTCTCTCCTAGGAGGTTTCGTTTTGCTGACGTGCTCGCCTCGCTTGTGCATTTGCGACGGGAGGAAAAGTAAAAGGGATACTTTTTTGCTGATTTTAGCGGCTAAGCAATATTGTCTTTCTTTTGAGATTTTGTTTTGGTGACATGCTGGCCGCGCTTGAGTTATTAACAGCTAAGTGAGTTTTCTGTTTCTTTGGAGGTAGAGCCCTTACCTTGATTCCACTTGTCATTTCTGGGCCAGACAGATACACACACTTCCACACGTAGATGTTTATATATAAGATTGTTACAGGTTGGTATTTTTGCCTTTTTATAAAAAGCTTACTAGTAACGCATTTTGAATAACTCATGGCTATTAGCATGAACAGTTCCTTGCCCTGCATGCATACCTAACAATATATCTCTTCTGCTTTCCTAACTTTTCACTTAATAGCATATGCACACACTAAAAATCTTTGTTCAGTTGTCAGTTGAAACAAAATTGGAAATTACTTTTGGAAATCTAGGCGAAATCACACCAGTAAGTTATTCCAGGACATTGAAACACACAGAAAACTCAGTGTAAGGAAATGTACAATTAACATGCAGGGAGTTCACTGGAATTATTCAGCAGCAAAGCTATCCACGGAGCAACCATGCAATTTATTCACTTCATTACTAAAGTAAATTAAAAATTAAATGCAATTTGAAAATTATGCTGTAACTGCAACGGATAGAAACTAATGCAGTACAGCAAGTTCATGATAGCATATGGGTAGTTCAAACATGCACAGCACAGTGTACTGCGCTGTCATTGGTCTAGTTGAAGGCAAGGTCATATGAACGTTCTACTGCAGGATTGCAGCATTATTGAATAACATTGTTTTTGGGCAGAAGGAATGAAACCTGCTGAAATTACTTTTTGATTTACTATCATATTACATATCACACCATTAGACATTTCCAAACTTCATTAATAAGAAGCAGCAGGACATCCTAGGGAGAAGATATTGTGTTTTGTATTATAGCTTATTTTTTTAAAATGCAGTTGATTTTAATTTGCCATCCATTGTTTTGACAGATGCTTTTTTCATTTGGTGGGAATTTTTATTAAATTCTTTAGTCTCTAAAACTGATATAACATTGAAATTGACCCTCTTGGCTTCTACCTCATTTCCAATACTCTGTTGTAGGTTTTTCACTAATTAATCTCTTTCCTGGGCCATTTCCCATGTCTGTTGCCTTTACAGACAACCTGATATGAAAGGGCAAACTGTTGCTTTATTTGTAGTGTAGAAAGACATGCATTTGTGAAAAAATCCTTCCCAGGATTCACCATAAGTAACCCCAAATATTTGAGCTCATGGATTGGCCTTTCCACCTTCAAACATAAGAGTCCTCCATCAGAATTGCATAATCTATTAGTTTATCCATCTACATTTTTCATAATATACCTGCAACTCTTTCCAATATTTGTAAAAATCATCCAGAGATGGTGTGCTTTTTGGGCACAGTTATTTTAATTAAAGGATACTTACTGATAGTATACTGCTCTTAACAGGAACATTTAAGGAAAGGAGAAACAGAGAAAGAAGGAAGTTTTTCTTTCTTTCTTGTTTGTTCGATTTTATTTTGAGAGATTCAGAGTAGAGGGCACACAAGAGACCAGATTCATTAAGTGAATGAGAGATTACACATGAGTCGGTTAAGACCAGAAAATCAATCTGATCTTTAGTCAGAACCAAACATTAACCAACAATCATTGTCAAACACACACAGTCACTAGGTCAATAGCCAAGAAAAAAACCCTGAAACACATAGAAAGGATAGTTAAAGATTCAAAACCATGAACAACGATGCAACTTCTATGTCCTCGGTAGCAACAAGACTAGAAAATGGCAGTGCCTGAAATGAAAACAAAATTGAATTGTGGTAGTTTCAAAAAATAAATAAATTTACATTAATAAACTTAGGTTTTCACAGCAATTAAAACCACAGTATGTAAAGAAATCATCACTAACAGGAAAATAATTCAAAACAACTAAACCAAACAAGGCAATTTTAAATTGCACTAGTTGGAGAGTAAAACGTTTGAAATAAACAGCAGCAACCCGCAAGGCAGTCTTAGCATAACATGGCAGGATAGTAAATCGAAAGAAATCCAAAATCAAAAACTAGCAACATTAACTTAATTTAAGAGAAGGGGTCAAAAACCAGGAAATTAAAAATTCAGAAAAAACACAAACCATAAAGACAGGAACAAACATCAATGCAGAAGCAACCATATTAGTAGCTGTTTCTTCTTAAATACTACTGGGGGTGGTCTCCAGGTTGCAGCATAACAAGGACAGGGAAGAAACTAAGGAAACCTAATACTTAACAGCATCAGACATAAATCCAAAATAATAATTAATAGACAGTACAATCTCTCCAACCCCTTCACCACCAAATAGCTGTGCGTGGAGAATGTAGTCACACAATTATGGATGCTGCCGCATCATCCATGTGGTTGCTACACATTGGTGGGTGTTGAAGTGCTTCTATTCTTGTCTATGTAAAGTTCTTTTGAGTAGTGAGGAAAGTGCTATATGTAATGTAATTAATTAATATTTTATAAGTAAAACACAGAAATAATGGAAACTAAAGCATAATCAAGTGCACAAATTAACTAATATTTACAAATGAACAAAAAGGTCAAAAACAAAGAAAATAAATAAGAACCAGGAATAAAATCCAAGTTATCAGAGAAGGAAGATTATTTTTGTGTTTTTTTCATTTAGCTATACATGAATACAGGGACAGTAAAAGGAATTCAGTACATACTTGGTTTCAATAAAGCTTAACAAAACCCATTTATGCAACATAAATTTTCATGACCATTTGGAACCAGTTGTAATTATTCCAGATGTAAAGGAGCTTTAGACATTATAGTCCAGTAGCTGAGCTAGCCATATCAGGTAAGTTCTTTACTAAGTACATCACACAAATTGTCATATGTGGAGGAAACAATTAGATGCACAGCTGACACAAGAATAGGTTTTATAGTATAAGAAGAAGAAACCTCATTTAAAACGGTTGCACTAACCTGTTGTTAAACCGACTTATGGTTTCACTTGGTATAAGTATGCTGATTCAGTGTGCCACATAGCATGAAACAGTTAATTTACTTTAAAATCTCAGTTCTACTGACAGATGTTTTATATATATGTTATATATATTTGGATGATTATCTAACAGATAATGCTTGTGGTTGATCGATCAGTCCGCCCTCTTGGTTGCGAGAAGCAGATTATTTGTCTGGTACTGTGTATCATTTTATATAATCCTTCTGACAGCTCATGTGGCAAAAACTTAGAACAGCAGAGGTTCTTTGAACCTGTTAGCTGGTTTTCAGAGCCACTTTTCATTTTAGCATTATTTGAGTCACCTGAATAGATGCTGTGGCATCCATCTGATGATCAGCTCCCAAATCAAGAAAGGTAAAAAACATCTAAAAAGCTCACACAAAACTTTATTTAAATAATCATGAATTCCAAACAAAATGCAAAAAAAAAAACAGTAATCTAAAATTTCAAATACAAACACAAAAATTTAATAACAAAAACTGTTACTAAAATGAAGAAGTAGTCTAGGACCACCAAATCAAAATTCATAATTTTAATAACCAACAGTAAGTCTAAAAACATAAAATCCAAAGAAATCTACCTTTTACAGAGAAGCAAAAAGTGGAGCAGAAGAATAGGGTTACAGAGACCTTAAAGCCATGGCAAGAAGGCTATAGCCACAGTTGATTTTAAAAAGGCCTCAGATAACTGCAGCCTTAACAATTACAGGACCTGGGGTCTGTAAATTAAATCTGAAAACTTGCCTCCAATTAATGTCATTATCATGATTTAGATGGTCATTTCAGCATGGGTTCTTGAAAATGACTTTTTGTACATTTTTGGGGTTGCTTAGATCCATTTTGAAAGTGATTTGTGTTATATCTTTGGTAATGTGTAATATTTATTTAAGGCTTTCCTCGATGCCATTTTTGTTTTGTTTGCTAGTAGGAAACAAGACCATGTTCAAACAAGAAGTGTTGTTCCAGAGACACTGCTTTTTCTGGAGGCAGATCTGACTTTATCTAGCCATTAATTTTCAACTTCTGCAAGAGCTATGGTTGAAAATTTACATTTGAACATTCCACATCTCAAGAGAAGTCATATATACCCATGTCTGTCGTATAATATAACTGACACCTCAACCAAACCCTACTATTTCTCTTCTGCCATGTTTTCTTGAGATGAGATTATTGCTAGCAGAAAGTTAGCTGTTTATGTTCTCTCATTTCGTCTGTAGTGATGTTGTTTTTATTAGACTCTATGGATGTCATTTTTATGGCATATTCACAGTTTTTGTACCTGTAGCTAACCCTTAACCCTAACTGTATGAAATTTTCATTTCCTTGTTGATAAAATTGCAGCTTTGATTAATTTCATCTTGTTTGGTAATAAGTAGGCTAATTTTAACACATTGCTGGTGAATAATGCTACAAATATAATACCTAATAGGTTTGTGTAAGAATAATAATGCCAGACAACTTTTTTTAATAAATAGATTGGCTGTTTCACTGAAAACTGTTTATTTTTAATTGAGTACTATTTTCAGCAATAATTTGACATTTGTGCAAAAGTGATTATAATTTAAAACTGTTTTTTCTAAATTAAAAATGTCATTACATTGCTGTTTACCACTTCTAATTTAAAGAACATTCCTTAATATACAAAACCTTAATTAATGCATTTTTCCTCTCATAAATCATTTTGCCTGTCATAAAATTACCATAATTTATGAATGTTGCATGTCTAAATGCAATAATTTAATTTCCAAAGCATAAATCATACAGCTTTCATTTACACCACCCAGAGTAGATATTCTTGACATAAACATTTGTACTTTTTGAAACAAAAATATCTTAATCAGCACAGCATCCATTTATATGATTTAAAACATACTACAGAGTGAATTATAAATAGTTATGTGCTTCATTTGCCTGCTTTAAATCTGGCCTTAAAGCCCCATCAGTAGTTGCACTTGTTGTAAATGTTTTTTTAATGAAAATATGTGAAATTATTAAAAATCTTTATTGATTTTAAAATCTGCCATAAGAAGTCTTTTAGTGTTATGTCATAGTTGTCATAGAATGCCCTTTGCTTTTCAAGTGTCTTGGTACTAACTCATTTTTTTATCATCCTCCAAAATACAAGTGGTCTAATGAAAATATTAACTCTGATAAGTTATCTTTCCCAGATGGTCATTTTTATTGGAGATTTTAATATCTATATTGATAATATAAGCTTATAAGTTAACTACCTGCTGGACTGTTTTTGACAAGCTGCAGCCAATTCATTTTCCTACTTACTCAAATCCTGAACGTAAGTTGCACACCAGGCATATGAGGCAACAATCAAATGAAATTTTGGATCTATAAGACCAGTTAGTGTTTTACAAATCTCCTGGTCTTAAACTGTAATCACCCAGTTTCCTTCAGAAACTTTAAAATGTCTATTCCTGCAGCCTTCTGCTTCCGTTTCCAATTTTTCTCTTTCTTTCCCTTAACATCCACATTAGATAACATTGTTAGATAGAATAGCTCCTTTAAACACGTCTCCAAGCCTTCCCTGATGATGACATTACAGAAAGGTATGAAGCGCAGCTAACAATTTTATGTTTTGGCAGAACAAATAGACCGTGCCTACGATAACCCGAAGATTTCATTCTCTGTGATTAACAAGTTACTTCAGCCTGCACCAGTCTCAAATAATAATTCTTTCACTACAGATTGTGAATAATTCTTTTCTCTTTTTTCCATTAAATAATTCTACAAATGCAATATCATTACCTTCTTATATTTCTCCGGGTCTTCCCATTCCATGCAGCTCTTTTTGCATATTTTCTCCATTTATCAATGGATGGTCCTGATGACAATGACATGACAATGTCTCGTCTGCCTGAATAAAAAAGTGAAGGGCAGCTCAAGTGTGACGTTATAGTGTTCTCGTCTCTAGAGGTTCCTTCCACCCACAAAACACAAGCACATACAGTATATTATATTAAAAACACAATATACAAATACCAAGTAATGAACAAACACAGCAGGTAACAAATTACATAAAAACATGAAAAATAATAATTAGAAAATAACAGAAACAGTAATAAAACAGAAAATACACACAAGCTGAGGCTGACACACATTAATAACAGTAATACTATGCATTGAATATACTGTGTATATAAAGCTCTAAAAAGTTTTAATTTTTTTAACACCATTGGGACGTGTAATGTGACCTCACTCATCACATTAGTAATATCACAAAAATTATAAATTTGAGTTGACTTTGCTGTATGTTATTTCCTGATGGATACACTGTGTCTTACAATGTTTTTCTCTTCAGTACAGCTAGCTTATTTTCCATTAGGATTTTTTCTTGGTTTCTTACTTTGAGTTTTACAATTGAATTGTGATTATCATCTTACTCTTTTGATTCTTGATTGCCTGGTAATTTCTGATCTCTCAGTTTTGAAATTGACCACGACTTAGTCTGTTTTTGTTTTTACTCACAATAATCCTAGACACTGCACGTGTCACATAGAAGCAGACTCTGGGTAAATTAGAAAATTAATTGTGTTAAACCTGGATTTGATACTGCTTATTAGTTATGGGTGGTTTGGCCAAGAAATATATCATGATATAATTATAAAGTATTACGGTTATAGTACATATCAGGGTATAATCTGTGTGTATATACTTTTGAAACTGAATGCAGTTTATCTACTTCTGTTGGCCAAATTTCACAGGTTAACAGTGGGTTTTATTGTCACGCTTCTTATCAAAAGGACCATTTTAACCAACTGAAGAAATTTGAAAATATCTCTGAACAAGAAATATATATTTGTATATGCTAAAAATGCAGAATCTTTCAAAATATGTGTACTGTATAGACTATACCGACAGCTATTCCTTCTAATTCTTTTTTTCCATATTAAACAAAATCAAGCAAGCCTAGCCTAACTAACAAGACTTTAATGTTGCATTTCAAGGTATCTTTGTGAACATGAATAAAAATGATATAAAGACAAACCAAAGAAAATGTACATCCATCCATTATCCAGCCCGCTATATCCTAAATACAGGGTCACGGAGGTCTGCTGGAGCTAATCCTAATAACCACACAGCTTGATCTGAATTGTTTTATTGTACTGTTACACTCGAACTATCTTACTTGCTTTCTTGTAGGGCCTAAATGTTTTTTCTAGGGATAAGTGGACTCAATAGGTTCGTTACCAGATTTGTCTACTCTTGCACTTTAAGATTAATACACACATATATACACAGACCCTAACCACATAAGGCCAGGTTTATACTTAACGCAACACAATGCATGCTGCAGTGGACGCTCCTGCTATGCAAGCGTTGTACTGTTTATACTTGTGCGCGTACTTTGTGTAAATCTGGAGGAATCCACCAGGTCACAGTGCGAGATATTATCACAGTGAGAACAAGTTTGGCTTTGCTGTGTTGTGAATTGCCTGGAACACACATTAAATTCCGATGACACATTACTGCAATCTCTGAAAAGGATGTTTAACGATTAAATCCATCAGTCCAGGGATGTGTCCATTCCAGCTAGCATTGGGCACGAGGCAGAAACAATCCCTGGACGAGGCATCAGCTCATCGCAAGGTGAATACAAGCACTCACATACACTAGCGTCATTTTAGTGTAACCAAATCTGCATGTCTTTGGAAGGAAACTGCAGCACACTGTGTAAACCCAGCAGGAAAACATGTAAACTTCAGGCAGAGAATACCAGCGACGTGACTCCCTGCAAGGCAGCAGCGCTAATGCTCCACCACCGCATCACTCCATGTGTGTAATTATTAACAGTGTTCCATATTTAAACAAAATGAACGATTTATCTGTATAATGTAACTTACATACTTCAATGCATTTCATCATGAAAGTGATATCAAGTATAAATCTAAGCATTATAAATGTGCAGAGTTGGAATATCATACATTTAATGTGCTCAGTGTGAAGATCTATTACTGTTTGCCGCTGTTGTCAGGACCGGAGGAAGCCCTAGAAAAAAAAGACGGCACAGAAGACGGTATGTGAGACTTTTTAAATGTATTGTGTCATTACGATAGGGAATATGCGATGCTTGAATATAAAAGCCCCACGAATGCATCTGTATGTTGGCATTTTGCTTCACCACATCGAACCATTCATCAAACATCGAAGCGTGCACATCAGTCGTGTAGGATCTGCAAAGCGGCTTTCTGTCACATGTACTGTAGATAGTAACCAGAGACTCTGATGTCACATTCCAACTTTTAGCACACTGCACCGGCTTTTTACTGGTACTGCAACTCGCATCGCGTGAATTTCTGAGGACCTGCTCAGAGGACCTGTCAAATGAACGCTGGGAACGCGTGGCAGCCATGATGCAGGCGCATACATGTTCTGAAGTATAAATGAGCCCTTAGTGTCATATGAATGACGCATGCACAACCCATCTCTCCCCCAGCACTTTAAGAGACTTACTTATCATTGGCATGAACAACATATAATTTGTTAGATATAATAATAATTCTTTGCATTTATATAGCGCTTTTCTCACTACTCAAAGCGCTCAGCAATTGCAGGTTAAGGGCCTTGCTCAAGGGCCCAACAGAGCAAAGTCCCTTTTGGCATTTATGGGATTCAAACCGGCAACCTTCTGATTGCCAGAAGATATAGTTTAGACTTAAATATTATTTTGGTCTCCAAGAATATACTTCAGCATAAACAGACTCAACATCCTTGGCTATAGGCCATATATCAGCCAGTGGTGTCTTAATTTTACTGTGCTGTTCCTTCTATTGGATGGAGCTCCTTTCCTCAGCTTGAGTAACCCTGCAGATTGGAGTATATGGCAACCTATTACTGCTCCTGATGCTCTAAATATTAACTTTATTACTTCAATCACTCTAGATATAAAGACTAATTTAAAAACTACATTATGTAAAGAATAATAATAGGAGTAGGAGAATGTATTAAGGAAATATATATACTGTAGAACCTCAGTTCATGACCATAATTCGTTCCAAAACTCTGGTCGTAAACCGATTTGGTCATGAACCGAAGCAATTTTTCCCATAGAATTGTTTGTAAATACAATGAATCCGTTCCAGACCATACAAACTGTATGTAAATATATATATTTTTTAAAGTTTTTAAGCACAAATATAGTTACTTAAACTATAGAATGCACAGCATAATAGTAAACTAAATGTAAAAACATTGAATAACACTGAGAAAACCTTGAACAACAGACAAAACTAACACTGCAATAGTTTGAGTTATAGTGCTACCAACCGCTGGCTAAAAGCACTTTTTTAATGAGTTTTAAGCACAGGGAAAAAAAATTTGAAAAAATCCATAATTTAATAAACCACCAAGAAAAATAACATTGCAATAATGCACGCTACGAACCGATCGCTGGAAACAGAAGTGAAAACAAAATCAAGCCCAGTGCATTCTTTAAATGCCTTCCTACCTTAATGCATCCAGCTCTCTTGCGCTGCCTCTGTGTGTGTGTCTCGCTCTCTCTCTCTCGCGCTTCCTGTGTGTGTGCGCGTCTCTCTTGCGCTGCCTGCATGTGTGTATCAGATTCAGTGGAAAATTATGTTTTGAAATTAATTCTTGATTTTTAAGTTAAATTTGTTTTAAGGCATAAGTATTTTCCATACTTATATTATCTGAGTTGTATTTGGCATTCTTCCTCATTCCTAGTGTTTGTTGTGGAGGAAACAACAGAAAAAATTGAGTATGTGTTATACATTTTTTGCACTGAATGAGTGTTTTTTATTTTTCTTCTTGGTCCTTCAAAATAGCCAGGAATTTATATGATGCCTTGTTATTGTCTAGAAGAGAGAAAGTTGTTGTTTAAATACTTTTAAAGAAATATGCAAAGTTTGGTTGTTCAATCTGTTGTTTTCACCAAGCAAACTACTGTACAATGAAATATACACCATTGCTAAAAAAAAAGTATGTGCCACAATTTTCTTTGGAATAGAAAGGTGGAAAACTATGATGAAGTAGTTGAAAAGCATCTCTCTTTCTACCTAGCACCTGGGAGCAACATGTCTTAAAAATCTATTTCCTCTCATTTCCTCTGTATTTCCAGTCTCATTTGAATTTTTTCCCAGAGAATAAGGGAATGGTGTCTGATGAACATGGAGAAACATTCTACTGGGACATTTAAAATTATATGTATATGAGATGTAATAGTTTAAAGTAGAGAAAATATATGCAGCAAACATCAGTTGGTCATTCCGCCATTAAACATCTTCAGAGTATTATGAGTACGTATATAACATGCATTTTTGCACTGTTCAGTCACTAAAATAAACTAAGAATTTGAAGGCTATGCACTACTTAGTTGCATGTGAACATTCATATTTAGCTAAAGCAAGTTGAAGCCTGTGTGGATTGAACATACACCTTTTTTCTTAAGTGTGAATGTGAGGCAGCTTTGGCCTCCTGCACAGTTGCACCACCATATGCCACTTTGTGTCAGAAGGCACTGGAATGTCCACTCCCCACCACACCACACAAAGGTCATTTTGCGGCAAGTAACAAAAGCGGCTTCCTGATGTACTAAACTGCTGTACAATTATATATGTAAATGTCTACTGGTGTCTCATTTCTATCAGTTTAAAGAGCAGCAGTACTGCTAATGATGATATTTTACTGTTCCTGGATGGATGAATAGATGATGGTTAAGCAATGTATTACATATCTAAGGTAGTTACAGTGCTGATCCTCAAGCAGATTAGGTTAATTGCTGAATTAAAACAGGGTTCTTTGTGGCTGTGTGTGTAAGAACTGGATTAAACAGGTCTGAGAATAATTAATTGTTATATTATATGTATCAGTTACTGTACTTGTACTGTCTTCCTTACTGCCATATGAAACAAAAAAAAAAGATGACTCCATAATGCTGAGCATTGTACACTTTTCCAGTCATCTTCTATCCAATATCTATGTTCTTTTGCCCATTTTACCTTTTTCTTTTTCTTTTCCAGTTTCACGTTTTTTTGTTTGAAACCCTATCTTCTAAGGCCAGCATCATTTTTTCTCTTTTGAGGATGTCACTGGTATTTGGTGTGCATTTAAAGAACTAGTCAACTGAGGACCAGTAAGGCATTTGTTTTTCAAAGTACAGATTCTCATGTCCTTATCCTCTTACACTGTTGTCACCCACTTCTCTCAAGACAGTAATAGACAACTTTGTATGAAATCTTCAGTTTCTTAGCTTAGCTACTTAGACATAGAATAGCCTTCATTATGCAAAAAAAAAGTGGCATATTTCTTAAGAAAGCAATTTCATTTTGGCAATTATTTGAACACAACTGAACTTAATGAATGCCCAGTACCTTGGAACACAATGGAACAGAATAACAGGTTTCAGCAGTGCTAATGCATTTAGAAGAGTTTTTCTATCAACCATAGGATGTAAACATGGCCAAGGATAAGTTGGGGTGGTTTACCATTAGGAGAGTAAAGGAATTGCTGCTGGAAATTGGACTTGGCAGATATATGTGAATAATAAATTAACAATCATTTTCAGCAGTAATGGTCATCATACAGACTAGAAATACCTTTGCTATATTTTTAAGTCAGTTTAATGGGATCTAAATAAAACATGAATTTCTATGAAAAACATGAAAATTACTGGATCATCCCAAATTTTTGAATGATAGTGTATTTAATGTGTTGACAGGAAGCACACACTGTACAAGATACAAAGCAAAAGCTTCTTTTTAGCACCCTATCCTGTTAATGTTAGGGTTTAACACTAGAATTACCAGAGCATATAAAAAAACTTGTAGATCTGGCCCACCTTAAATACGTTTGCACCTCTCCGCCAGCGTCTTTTGTCCTCTAAATGTGCCCATAAAGACAAGCTGCAAGCAACTGGCTATTCCATCCCCCCACCGACTTAAAACTTCTCCCAGCTCATGCCTTGATTGATTATCTGGGAGTGAAGTTGAGTTTTAGAGTGGAAATAATAGATCATTATTTGGAACACACGCATTTCATGTGTGTTCTGTTTCTACAGTAATCTGTGTAAACACATTTTTAAACAGAAACGTTTTTCATATTTTAGTAGTAAATGACAAAATGTAGGCATAAACTGTATAATGTATGAAGCCTGAAGTCCAAAGATCAAGTAAACACTTTCACAAAAGATTCAAGGAAAAGACAACAGCTTCCATGGTGTAACGGTAAGATTGACTGACTTGTAATCAAGAGTCCCTGGTTCGATCCCCACTGCCTCCTATATTTGCCATTTTCAGTAGTGAGCTGCTCTTATTGTTAATATTATACAGTACACACATACATTGGGTTTGTGTCTGTAACACACAGTGTACATTTACAGGACTTGTAATAGTCACCGTTTTTTTTTACTTTTATTCTCTCTGAATCACGATCATGATACATACTGCTGCCCCCCTACCCAGGGATCTGACGCTGTTAGTTTTTATTTGAAACTGGGAATAACTGGAGATGTGAGTGGTGTTTTGAGACAATGGAACTGGACATTCTCTCATCTGGAGGGATTAAAGCTGACACACAAACGCTGGCGAATCTGCCTTCTTCGTGTCTCACCGTCACTTGATTTTCTTTTTATTCAGTTTTATTGAGTGTTCCTGCTCACGCTGAATTAGTATGCACCTTATGGTCTATGATGTCAAAAAAAAAAATCAGAGACATAGGTATATATAATATTTGGAATTATTCGTTTTATGACCTGTATAGTACATTTCGGAAAACTTTGTGGCACGGATGCAACATTATTCATACACATTCGCATAACATCTTGCGGTTTGTAATCAGTGACCGCAGGTTTTTTTTACCCCGATCTTGCCAGTCCCCACATGTTGCTGTATGCTGTTTCTTTTGTACTCCATACAGAGGAAAGAATAGTACAGAGCAGTAACTTCAGCGCTATATGCAATCATCAGATTCAAATGTTAACAGTTCAACGTGTGTACCTGTTACAATGTTCAGACTTCTCTCAATGTTGTGGTTTCTATTACACACCTGAAAGAAAGAGACAATATATGTGAAAGCATCATCGCACTAATGCAATATCATTTGAAAATGAACAGCATCAGATTGCTTGTAAATTTATGCTGGCGCTGTTACTTGGAGTCAGATTAGGAGGGGCAGGGTGGAGTGAGACTGACTAAGTTTACTTTCCTGGGGAAAGTGGCTGTCTGGAACAGAACTTGTCAATGTTGCATCCTCCTTTTCTTTTTCCATCACCTTTTCTAGTAAGATGCGATAATGAAGTTCCTCTGCAAGCTGAGCCATGAAACACTCTTCTTTTCTCAGTGACCCCCATTAATACCTTGCATGCCTTGTATAGGGTGGTCCAGATCGTATAGGGTGGCTCAGATCTAGTTATGCAATTGTCATTATGCTATAACTTATATATTATACAGTTTATGCCTATATTTTGTTATTTACTACTAAAATATGAGAAACATTTCTGTTTTAAAAATGTGTTTACACAGATTACTATAGAAACGGAACACACATTAAATGCGTGTGTTCCAAATAACGATCTATTATTTCCATCCATCCATCCATCCTCTTCCGCTTATCCGGGGTTGGGTCGCAGCGGCAGCAGCTTAAGCAGAGAGACCCAGACTTCCCTCTCCCCGGCCACTTCTTCCAGCTGTTCTGGGAGAATCCCAATGTGTTCCCAGGCCAGCCGGGAGACATAGTCCCTCCAGCGTGTCCTGGGTCTTCCCCGGGGCCTTCTCCTGGTTGGACGTGCCCGGAACACCTCACCAGGGAGGCGTCCAGGAGGCATCCTGATCAGAAGCCCGTGCCACCTCATCTGACTCCTCTCGATGCGGAGGAGTAGCGGCTCTACTCTGAGCCCCTCCTGGATGACTGAGCTTCTCACCCTATCTTTAAGGGAAAGCCCAGACACCCTGCGGAGGAAACTCATTTCAGTCGCTTGTATTCGCGATCTCGTTCTTTCGGTCACTACCCATAGCTCATGACCATAGGTGAGGGTAGGAGCGTAGATCGACTGGTAAATTAAGTGCTTTGCCTTATGGCTCAGCTCTTTTTTCACCACGACAGACCGATGTAGAGCCCTCATCACTGCGGATGCCGCACCGATCCGCCTGTTGATCTAACGGTCCATTCTTCCCTCACTTGTGAACAAGACCCCGAGATACTTGAACTTCTCCACTTGGGGCAGGATCTCTCCCCCAACTCTAAGAGGGCACTCCACCCTTTTCCGGCTGAGGACCATGGTCTTGGATTTGGAGGTGCTGATTCTCATCCCAGCCGCTTCACACTCAGCTGCGAACCTTTCCAGAGAGAGCTGAAGATCATGGCCTGATGAAGCAAACAGGACAACTTCATCTGCAAAAAGCAGTGACCCAATCCTGAGTCCACCAAACCAGACTCCTTCAACACCCTGGCTGCGCCTAAAAATTCTGTCCATAAAAGTTATGAACAGAATCAGTGACAAAGGGCAGCCCTGGCGGAGTCCAACTCTCACTGGAAATAAGCTTGACTTACTGCCCGCAATGCGGACTAAGCTCTGACACCGGTTGTACAGGGACCGAACAGCTCTTATCAGGGGGTCCGGTACCCCATACTCCCGGAGCACCCCCCACAGGGTTCCCAGAGGGACACGGTCGAACGCCTTTTCCAAGTCCACAAAACACATGTAGACTGGTTGGGCAAACTCCCATGCACACTCCAGGATACTGCTAAGGGTGCAGAGCTGGTCCACTGTTCCGTGACCAGGACGAAAACCACACTGTTCCTCCTGAATCCGAGGTTTGACGGACCCTCCTCTCCAGAACCCCCGAATAGACTTTTCCAGGGAGGCTGAGGAGTGTGATCCCTCTGTAGTTGTCTTTTTAAAGAGGGGGACCACCACCCCGGTCTGCCAATCCAGAGACACTGTCCCCGATGTCCATGAGATGTTGCAGAGACGTGTCAACCAAGACAGTCCTACAGCATCCAGAGCCTTGAGGAACTCCGGGCGTATCTCATCCACCCCCGGGGCCCTGCCACCAAGGAGTTTTTTGACCACCTCGGTGACCTCAGTCCCAGAGATGGGAGAGCCCACCTCAGAGTCCCCAGGCTCTGCTTCCTCATTGGAAGGCATCTAAGTGGGATTGAGGCGGTCTTCGAAGTACTCCCCCCACCGACCCACAACGTCCCGAGTCGAGGTCAGCAGTGCACCATCCCCTACGGTGTTGACACTGCACTGCTTTCCCCTCCTGAGATGCCGGATGGTGGACCAGAATCTCCTCGAAGCCATCCGAAAGTCGTTCTCCATGGCCTCTCCAAACTCCTCCCATGCCCGAGATTTTGCCTCAGCTACCACCGACGTCACATTCCGCTTGGCCTGCCGGTACCTATCAGCTACCTCTAGAGACCCACAGGACAAAAAGGTCATATAGGACTCCTCCTTTAGCTTGACAGCATCCCTCACGCCGGTGTCCACCAACGGGTTCAGGGATTGCCGCCACAACAGGCACTGACCACCTTACGGCCACAGCTCCGGTCAGCCGCCTCAACAATAGAGGCACGGAACATGGCCCATTCGGACTCAATGTCCCCCACCTCCCTCGGGACGTGGTCGAAGTTCTGCCAGAGGTGGGAGTTGAAGCTACTTCTGACAGGGGACTCTGCCAGCCGTTCCCAGCAGACCCTTACAACACGTTTGGACCTACCAGGCCTGACCGGCATCTTCCCCCACCATCGAAGCCAACTCACCACCAGGTGGCTGCAAGTCCGATGACATGACCACAAATTCGATCATCGAACTGAGGCCTAGGGTGTCCTGGTGCCAAGTGCACATATGAACACCCTTATGCTTGAACATGGTGTTCGTTATGGACAATCCATGATAAGCACAGAAGTCCAATAACAAAACACCACTCGGGTTCAGATCGGGGGGGCCATTCCTCCCAATCACGCCCTTCCAGGTCTCACTGTCATTGCCCACGTGAGCATTGAAGTCTCCCAGCAGAACGAGGGAGTCCCCAGAAGGTACTCCCCCTAGCACCTCCTCCAGAGACTCCAAAAAGGGTGGATACTCCAAACTGCTGTTCGGCGCATACGCACAAATAACAGGACCCTTCCCCCCACCCAAAGGCACCCAATGGCGGAGGGAGGCCACCCTCTCATCCACCGAGGTAAACCCCAATGCACAGGCTCCAAGTCGGGGGGCAATAAGTATGCCCACAGCTGCTTGGCGCCTCTCATCGGGGGCAACTCCAGAGTGGTAGAGAGTCCAGCCCCTCTCAAGGAGATTGGTTCCAGAGTCCAAACTGTGCGTCGAGGTGAGTCAAACTATATCTAGCCGGAACCTCTCGACCTCACACACTAGCTCTGGCTACCTCCCCTTCAGAGAGGTGACATTCCATGTCCCAAGAGCCAGTTTCTGTAGCCGAGGATCAGACCGCCAAGGTCCCCGCCTTCAGCCACCACCCAACTCACACTGCACCTGACCTCCTTGGCCCCTCCCATAGGTGTTGAGCCCATGAGAAGAAGGACCCACATTACCGTTTCGGGCTATGCCCGGCCACCAGGCGCTCACCATCGAACCCCACCTCCAGGCCTGGCTCCAGAGAAGGGCCCCGGTGACCCATGTCCGGGCAAGGGAAAACGTTGTCCAGAGTTTTTGCTTATCATTGGAGGTTTGTTGAACCGCTCTTTGTCTCATCCCTCACCTAGGACCAGTTTGCCTTGGGTGGCCCTACCAGGGGCATAAAGCCCCGGACAACATAGCTTCTAGGATCATTGGGACACGCAAACCCTTCCACCACGATGAGGTGATGGTTCAAGGAGGGGGATCTATTATTTCCACTGTAAAACTCCACTTTACTCACAGATAATCAATCAAGGCATGAGCTGGGAAGGCCGTTGTGGCCTTTTTACATTAATTATTAAGGAATCTACAAACATTAAGTAACATTAAATAAAAGAAAAAATTAACAAAATTTAAACAGTGGTCATATTTTTGTGAAAAGGCTAGAAGAAAAAGTTTATTTGAATTAGTATATTTGAAATATGACATTTTAACACATTATATTACAATTTACATTTAGTCTGACTCAATCAATACAGTTTTGCTTACTCCTGTACTTACTCCCATAACCCAGTAATTACTTCAAACTCCAGTTCCGAGTCAGCAACCCTGCTTATTTCCACAAAATAAGCCTTTTACCATATTATAATTATGTTTTCATTTGGAACTTGAATCAACTTAAGGTGGATGAAAAGGATGGGAAGAGTGCTGTGAGGATAAAACCTTCTAAACTCAGGAGCTACTTTTTCATCTTGGAATGAACCTAGCATCACATACAGACATACCCAATATTTTCTAAGGGTGGTGGTTAGTTGTTTGCTAACTTGAGAAAGATCTCTGAAAGGCTAAGAGGATGTCATACCCAGTGTGTAGTGAATTTCAAACATCTTAAAATGGGACCATGTAATATGTTATGTTCCATATTTTTGATTATTGGGGCAATAGCTAGGACAGCTAATGTTGTAATCATTGAGTGGAGGTGAGTGTACTCTTCCTATCATTTACATTGTTCTGGAAAGATAAAAATAGGTAGATGTTCTGTGCAATTTTGGGAACCTGAGAAAGTAACCAGGATGCAGACAAAAGTAAAAAGAGCACACAAAATAGAATAGTATTCAGTGGAGTAAGTGAAGGAACTAAAACTAAGAACTTTGTACTGTTCACCAAAGTTAAAACTAAACCAAAGTTGAAGTCAAATTACTGGCAATGAACATGGAATTGTAAATACTATGTAGTCACAGTCATGTAAAATGGTCGCCAAATTGAGGGCAACCATACTAAACAGAATATTAAATGATGCTGAAGTGATGTCACCTCCATAACGTTTAATAAACAGCAAGAAATTAACACATTCTTATTCTCTAAATATTAGCAGAACATAACATAAAATAAAGTGGCATCAAAATGATTTATTAAAATAAATAAATTCATATCAAATTATTTAATATGATATCACCACCATAACATTTAATAAACAACAAGAAATTAACACATTCTTATTCTGTAAATATCAACAGAACATAACATAAAATAATAAAGTGGCATCAAAATGATTTATTAACATAAATAAACAAGAAATTAATATCAAAGTATTTCATAAGTATAACAAAAAAACACTAGGGATGCCACAACATAGGTTAATGACAAGTCTGACCTTCATCGTTTTGTGTAATAAGGCATTCGTTTGGAAGCTCCAGTTTTGTGTGCAGGCACACTGGATTTTCTTAGTTTCATGGAGATGAATAAGTAGTCCTGATTTGTTTGTAATGGACAATTTGAAATTGCAGTGCTAGACACTACAACTATGATAAGTTTTTTTAAGTCAAGCATATTATTTTAAAGAAAATGAAAGGTATGAATATAAAGTCAGAAGTGAGACCATGTTACAGTTTTGTTAGTTTCTTGTCTTTTTCTAGAAGAATTGTGTATATTGTGTAAATTGAGGTTATTGTAGAATTTTGCTTCATTTATTCCCTTTCTTTCTTTCTTTCTTTCTTTCTTTCTTTCAAGAATTAAGCATCTTTGGGGGTTCTTAATTTCCAAATTAGTTTGTCCTTGATCTAAGGGTAATTTTCATTTACTTTTAAAGCACCTAATAATGTCGATCAACTATTGCATTAATAACTATTGCTTCATTAGGAATACAGTTTAATGTTTGCCTCAACATTTTAACTACTTGGATGCACATGACATCCTTTAGTCAAATAGCTTTAAGGAAATTTTCAATATAAAGGTCCTTGAACTTCCTGGCTGTTAATCAGGTCTCAAAAGAAATCACAGCTAGTTATTTGTTTTAGAATTAGTCCAGCTACAAGCTGACAGATGTCTGGGGTACTTGCCAGATATACAGAGTCCTCAATATTTTACTCACTTAACATATTTTGATATTCTTATTCTGCGGTGGGTTGGCACCCTGCCCAGGATTGGTTCCTGCCTTGTGCCCTGTGTTGGCTGGGATTGGCTCCGGCAGACCCCCGTGACCCTGTATTCGGATTCAGCGGGTTCGAAAATGGATGGATGGATGGATGGATATTCTTATTAAATATTTTTTATTATAATGCTTTCAAACATCTCTCCATACATTTATACAAATTCACACAAAACAAAATAAAATTCTCATAAAATCTGAAAACTGGATTTAATTAGAGCAGCAAGTCATCATGCAGCTTAACACGCAAAAGAACTTGATAATTTGTTAAAAAAGGTATGTGACATTTGTAATTGATGTACAACAGAACAAATTGACCTTATTTGATTATTTCACAATTTTATATTGCATCTATCTATCTATCTATCTATCTATCTATCTATCTATCTCAAAAATGTGTTTTGGTGCATGTTATTTTTACCAGTGCTGCAGAGATAATAAATTGTATTTGTAAATGAACAACAAAAACAGCAATTTATCAGGTAGGTGGCAGATGGGATGGGTAAAATGCCAACCTGCATGTACAATTGTGTTGAATTGATGATGAACTGCTGTTTACTCTAGGACAGCAGAACTTGGCAGCAACAGAAGTGCCATCACAGCACATGACACTGAATGTGGTTAGAAGACAAGCATAAATTATTTAAAATGCAAACATCTTGCACAGAAATAATGTATCTGTAATCTACAAACTCAGTATAGCATATTTATAACAAAAATCCCAAAGGGGACATGAAAGAAATGAAAATGATATATATATGTATAAATGTAAAGAATTGAAGACGGAACTGAATCAGTTCAGTGGTTATCAGTGTGTGTTCCTTGGACTGTAAATCATTTGGGATAATCTTTAATGATTATATTGTGCATTGAATTTTTAAGATTTAAGACTGAAATTTGAGTTTTTCCCTCAAATCAATCAGAAAGCAATTAAAGATAAGAAAGTTTCAGATATGTTGTAGGCCTTGAATTTCAATTCAGGATTATGGTTATTGCACCTGTTATTAAATAATAATGTAGGAAGATTCCACTGCACATCTAAGGTAGAAAAACATTGTTACTGCTACTTTATAATACATTTATGGAATTAGTTATGAAATAGAAATTTGTGATTCATGCATGATTTAACAGCATAATGTGATCAATTAACCTGTCAATTATAATCAGTTTTCCTTGTTACATATTTCATTGAAATGAAATTACATCAAGGTAATTAGCTCAATAATAAAGTGACATACATAGCTTTGATAAAGAATTCAATGTTTCACATTCATCTTCCAATTATTATGAAAATGGCTATATTTGTCCATCAAATCTTACATTCTTTTGTAAGTGGATTATCCAGTTCACACTGGTTGCACTGGGCATGAAACAGGATGCAACCTTGGACCTTCCACCACTGTCACACATCCACACACCCCTCTATGATACTAACAAAGTAAGCTGCTCCCTATGTTCATTCCAAAGTAAAATGTATTTATTTAGCATTGACTAGACATTAATGTGGCTCGACTTATAATGCTTTGAAGCTCAAGGAAAATGTTTAGTAATGTGGTAACAGAAGCATAATCATGGAGATGCAAAGTTAGTGGGAATTACAGAATAGCATACTTAATTATCAAAAATGAATCGACTAATGCTAAATTTTTATTGTTTGTTGGGTTTTTGAAGGCAAAATAATGTTTATTAGTGCAACAACTAAAATTCATTTAACATGAGAACACATTTGATACATATTTGAATGGTACAGGGGTGAATGAGATGCTGTCTCCAATTAGGAGTAATTACTATAACTACAGTCTAATTTACTGGCTGTTTCTTGATTATTACATAAGCTGAGTCTGATCATTTGTATGATAGAACAGCAATAGAACTGATGCTGTTTTGCAGAAATCCTTATTAAATTGACAAGTTTTGATTTTGTAAAGGTAGTGTTAATGTTTGGAAATGTTTAGAAAATGAGAGAGAAATAATGCATAAAATGTTTGCGGTGTTAGATATTTGAATTAATTTAATATGTACATTAACTGTTACTAATTAGTTATTTTATTATTAACTCGATTTTGTCCATATCCTGATGCAAGCATAATTCTCATGAGAGTCTTAAACCTGACAGTTATTTTCTAACAAAGCTGGTGTAAAAAGTATATTGCTACAAAAGATTTTGTGTTAATGAAAATATCCTGAATTATCTTGGCATTTATCAATTCACAATTCATGTGGCAAATATATAATAATGTATCAATTTTTATTTTTAGTATTGAAATAATGTATGAATTTGTATTTTTAATATTGAATGTAAGTTCTTAAAATTTAGTTTAGAAATACTGGAGAGAAAATGTCAGTGGATACATTTTTTGTGCACGTGCTATACACTCCCATTTAAGAAGAATTAGAACTATTTTAACAGTGAGCAGGAAATATGGGAACCTATCAAATGAGCAACTTAAAGTGTGCTACGGTGCTTTTATTTTTGAATGGTATATGACATTGTATTGGTTGTGTCTGACCAATCCTGAACTATAACACAAGTTGACAACTCCCTCTTTTATGAATTTATAATAGCTTGTGTGAACGCTGGCCCGGACACACACAGACGGACAACATAGTTCCACCCAACACACGTTTATTTGTACAATATTTACAATTAGTGCACTCACAAACCCCAGTGCCTTCTCACCGATTCCCCCAATGTCCAGGCCACACAGTCCTGTGCCTCTCTTTCTCCTGGCCGCCTCCAGTCCTCACTCCAGCTCCGTCCTGTTCCACCCGACTTCTGCTCCTGACTGGAGGGAGGCGGCCCCTTTTATAGGAACCTGGATGGGCTCCAGCTGCTTCCAGGCAATCTCCCGGGACACACCCCTGTGTCGCGGAAGTGCCGGTGTGGTGTTATGGGTCCACAGCTCGTTGAGCAAAGGCCATTCATTTTAAATAATCACCGCACCGAGGGGGCTTCGTGAGGCGATGTTGTAGCGAGCGCGGGCAGTCGTCGATGTGGGCGTTTCTCACGTGTGCACAGGTGAGGAACTGCCCACATTCGTGATTGCTCCCGTGGCTAATGCTACAGCTGTGATGGCCCCTGGTTATTTATAAAGAAGTGCGAGTCGGTTGAATGGGGTGAAAAAGAAATGATCGGAGAGAAAAAGGAAAGGAAAGAGGACGGAGGTTACAGGGAGCGAGGAAGCATGCGGAGCAAGAGAGACGGACAGACGGTGCGTGCGTGTGGTGAGCGCACGATCGAGGGCAGCTGTAGGGAAGCTGGGTGTTAGGCCAACACCCAGACGTTTGAGTTGATGTTGCTCCCGCTGAGTGACCAGGTAGCGGGAGTGCCTAGAGGAAAGCGACGGGCCGCAGAGAAGTCGGGAGGCTTGGTGGTGGAGTCCCCAATGTGTGCGTCCTGGTCATTGGTGGACATCAAGTCTCGGGGACTGGGATGAGTGCCATACCGAAGCCAGGGATCGGGAGGTCTCAGTCTCGCGAAGTGTAGAGGAGGGCAGCTGCAGAGGCGTCTTGCCTGCTGCTTGGCCCAAGCGGGATAAGCAGGTGAGACGCTAATAAACGATGCACCGGATTTGTTGTTGTTTTTAAGACTGCTTCCATGAGAAGATTTTTAACCTCTCGTTTTAAAGGATTGTTTTTTCTTAATATTTTAACCTCCACGTTTTACCTTTTTATGGATTATTTAATGAAGAACTTTGAAACTGCACTATTTATGGAACACTGTTTTGATTGTTTGTTTTAATAAAAGCACTGTTGCACTTTTAACCATCCCCTTGTTCAGATACTCAATTATTTGCCTTCACTGACTAGCTCTCTCGGTTTCATTATCGATGGTGTTGGGTTCAAGGGTTCCCAAACAGCAAAGGGAGTGTGGAGCCAGAACCCACATCGTCACAGCCAGCTGCGCACCCGGAAGCCGTCCGGGGGAGGCACAAGCCCTCCTCTCGTCCTCCCGGCCGGGGACCACACTTGGTATGTGTAATGAGTAACAAGGACTTGCTAGAACATGTAACAAAGTAAAAAGTAAGCTATTTGACCTAAAATGTAGTGGAGGGAAAACAAGAGTTGTTGTACATCCTGAGAAAGAAAGCAAGCACTGGTGAACTCAAGACCTAGACATCCACTTAAGACAACAGTGGTGAATGATCGCAGAATCATTTCCATGGTGAAGAGAAACCCCTTCACAACAGCCAACCAAGTGAACAACACTCTCCAGGGGGTAGGCATAGCAATGTCCAAGTCTACCATAAAGAGAAGACTGCATGAAAGTAAATACAGAGGGTGCACTGCAAGGTGCAAGCCACTCATAAGCCTCAAGAATAGAAAGGCTAAACTGGACTTTGCTAAAGAACATCTAAAAAAGCCAGCACAGTTCTGGAAAAACGTTCTTTGGACAGATGAAACCAAGATCAACCTCTACCAGAATGATGGCAAGAAAAAAGTATGAAGAAGGCGTGGAACAGCTTATTATCCAAAGCATATCATATTGTCTGTAAAACACGGTGGAGGCAGTGTGATGGCTTGGGCGTGCATGGCTGCCAGTGGCACTGGGGCACTAGTGTTTATTGATGATGTGACAGGACAGAAGCAGCCGAATGAATTCTGAGGTGTTCACAGACATACTATCTGCTCAAATCCAGCTAAATGCAGTCAAATTGATTGGGCGGCGTTTCATGATACAGATGGACAATGACCCAAAACATACAACCAAAGCAACCCAGGAATTTATTAAAGCAAAGAAGTGGAAAATTCTTGAATGGCCAAGTCAGTCACCTGATCTTAACCCAATTGAGCATGCATTTCACTTGTTGAAGACTAAACTTCGGACAGAAAGGCCCACAAACAAACAGCAACTGAAAGCAACTGCAGTAAAGTCCTGGCAGGGCATTAAAAAGGAGAAAATTCAGCATCTGGCGATGTCCATGAGTTCAAGACTTCAGACTGTCATTGCCAGCAAAGTGTTTTCAACCAAGTATTAGAAATGAACATTTTATTTCCAGTTATTTAATTTGTCCAATTACTTTTGAGTCCCTGAAATAAAGGGATTGTGTTTAAAAAATGCTTTAGTTGCCTCACATTTTTATGCAATTGTTTTGTTCACTCCACAGAATTAAAGCTGAAAGTCTGCACTTCAACTGCATCTGAGTTGTTTCATTTAAAATTCATTGTGGTAATGTACAGAACCAAAATTAGAAAAACATTGTCTCTGTCCAGATATTTATGGACCTAACTGTATCTCCAGGATGTAAATGGAGTCTGAAGGGACTAGAGCTGTCTGGGTCACTTGTACTCAGAGGTGGTAAAGTGGTGAATTGGTGCCAGTTCACAGTGGAAGGGACCTCCATACCAAGTCTTACGAAGAAGACTATGAAGGACCTTCGCAAGCGAAAGTGTTTTAACAGCTCACTAAAGGATACAGGGACAAACAGAACCTCAATAGAGGAATTCCATCCTCCATCAATGGTTGACCGCAGCAGATAAGACCAGAGCTTCCAGGCAAGTTTAAGGTTTGGATTTACCAGCATGGGATCCTTCACACATCTTGTGACCATTGCTCATTTATGAGTCCTCAATTTTAGATGTGAAAAGACTGGAAAAGAAGATTAGCCAGTACCTGCAGAGGTGATTTGGACTCTGAAGATCACTGAGCAGGACGGCCCTCTGTGGGAAGAACAGGCTGAATCTCCCTCTTACGTCTGTCATGAAAAAGTTCATGGTCATCTGTGCAAGGGTATGCTGCATTACAGAGTGTCCAACCAGCATTAAGGCAAAGAGCAGTAAGAAGTGGAAGGCTAAGGATGATGTGGAACAGGCAGAGACAAGACTGTGCCACGGTGCACTGATAGGCATGATGACCATCAGATGACTGGGGCTGGCTTTGTCCCCAAAGTCCAGCTATGACAAAGTCCAGGGGATAGAGAGGCAACAAATGGTTCAACAGGAAGAGAGAGTGCAAATGGAGGAACTACAAGCTAGCAAGACATCTGGAATGTGACAGCAAGAACCATGGACAAGGTGGGACCAGACAGTCGATTGTAACATAGCATAGGGGTACCTGTCCCATGCAAAAATGCAGCGTGTTAAGTTCCTCCTCCGATGTGTCTGTGATGTTTTGGCCCACAAACCTGCACCTCTGGAGGAAGGTTGAGACAGCTTCTTACAGATTGTGCAAAGGGAAAAGGGACCCTAGACCACATTCTTTGCAGCCATCCTAGAGCCCTGGGAGAGGGCACTATCACTTTCATCATGAACAAGTGTTGAAAGCAGTGTTTGAGCCAATTTGCACACATATATCCCTACATAAAAACTGCCAGGTGATAAGAGCTATAAGATTTGTGAAGGCAGGGTAGGGGTCTCAGACATCAAGTCAAACTCCCAACAGATCTCCTTAGTCACAACATTGTCGAGGCCACACATAGTCATGCTGTCAAAGTCAGCGAGAAAGTTGATTATGTTGAAACTTAACTGGTCCTTGGGAAGACAGGATCAAGGAGGTATATGAGAGGAAGAGCAGGGTGGAAGGCAACCTAACCTGTCTATCAAAGTAGGCAGCAGGATATTTGTTGGCCAATCTCTCTGCCAAAAACCCTTGAGTTGTTTGTACATCAAAGGAGCCCACTACAGAATAGTCATTAAGAGAACATTTGAGCCAGCTGGATGAGCCTCACTATGGCTCTTGATAAAGAGAAATGACTAGTGGCTTGCTACTAACACACAAGCTGAGGTCTGATCAGCCTCAGTTAGGTTTCCTGTGTGAAGGTGTGTTATATTGTAAGACTCGGAACACCCTGTGACCCCAGGAACATCACTGATGATGTGTCTGAGAGCATCATAAGATGTTTCGAATAACATAACTCATTAAAATATTGAAAGTACCTTCCTTTAAACTCATTAGTAAAATCAAATGCATTTTTAATCATTGAAGGTTTGCTTTTTTTTTTTGCTGTCCTTCCATCTTCAGCTGATAGATGCTTCTGCATATTACACCCTTCTTTGTTATTTAATGTTGCTTATGTTACTGTTTGTGATGATGACACTGTTGCATCACTACAAAACATAAAGGAGAATGATAGGCAGTAGAAAATATGCCATTTCAGTGCACATAAAATGGTTGTGCTTCAAGCAGAGTTTAATTTCACTCCATTGATGTATCTCACATTGTTCAGTAAGGTCTTTGTCAATTGGATGTAATTAAAGGCTGTCTATAGTATGACAAGAAAACAGTAAACAAAAAAAATAAATTTTCAGTGTTTAATCTTAGATTGACATGAATTCAACTCCCCTGCCAAAACACTGAACTCCTATCTCACCACCCACCTGTTTAAAAATACAAACAGCTAACAGTGTTGTCATTTGAATGCTAGGTGCTGCCATATACAGTATCTAGCTATAATTACAGGCTGTCTAATAAAATCAGTCACTGATACATACGAATTTGAAACTATACTATGTGAAGTGACTTAAATATTTTTTTTCTTGCAATTGTAGTTGGTAAATAATATAAAACAAATAAGTAAATAAGATACATCTTGTAATAGTCCTCTAATTCACACATTAACACATTTTGTTGGTTATTGTTTTTACTGAAATATACTAAGTTAATAGTTTATTTATTTATTTATGTACACTCATATGAAAAATTTTGGGAACCCCTCTCAGCCTGCATAATAATTTACTCTACTTTCAACAAAAAAGATAAGAGTGGTATGTCTTTCATTTCCTAGGAACATCTGAGTACTGGGATGTTTCCGAATAAAGACTTTTAGTGAAACAGTATTTAGTTGTATGAAATTAAATCAAATGTGAACAACTGGCTGTGGAAAAATGCATGTAACTGCTCCATACTGATTACTTGCAACACCAAATTGGTTGGATTAGCTCATTAAGCCTTGAACTTCATAAACAGGTGTGTCTAATCATGAGAAAAGGTATTTAAGGTGGTCAATTGCAAGTTGTGCTTCCCTTTGACTCTCCTCTGAAGAGTGACAGCATGGGATCCTCAAAGCAGCTCTCAAAAGATCTGAAAACAAAGATTGATCAGTACATGGTTTAGGGGAAGGCTACAAAAAGCTATCTCAGAGGTTTAAACTGCCAGTTTCAACTGTAAGGAATGGAATCAGGAAATGGAAGGCCACAGGCACAGTTGCTGTTAAACCCAGGTCTGGCAGACCAAGAAAAATACAGGAGCGGCATATATGCAGGATTGTGAGAATGGTTACAGACAACCCACAGATCACCTTCAAAGACTTGCAAGAACATCTCGCTGCAGATGGTGCATCGTTCTACAATTCAGCGCAATTTGCACAAAGAACATCTGTATGGCAGGGTGATTAGAAAGAAGCTGTTTCTGCACTCAAGCCGCAAACAGAGTCGCTTGTTGTATGCAAATGCTCATTTGGACAAGCCAGATTCATTTTGGAACTAAGTGCTTTGGACTGATGAGACAAAATTTAAGTTATTTCGTCATAACAAAAAGCGCTTTGCATAGTGGGAGAAGACCACCGCATTCCAAGAAAAACACCTGCTACCTACTGTCAAATTTGGTGGAGGTTCCATCATGCTGTGGGGCTGTGTGGCTAGTTCAGGGACTGTGGCCCTTGTTAAAGTCGAGGGTCAGATGAATTCAACCCAATATGAACAAATTCTTCAGGATAATGTTCAAGCATCAGTCACAAAGTTGAAGTTACGCAGGGGTTGGATATTCCAACAAGACAATGACCCAAAACACAGTTTGAAATCTACAAAGGCATTCATGCAGAGGAAGAAGTACAATGTTCTGGAATGGCCGTCACAGTCCCCTGACTTGAATATCATTGAAGATTTATGGGATGAATTGAAGCAGGCTGTCCATGCTCGGCAGCCATTAAATTTAACCGAACTGAATAGATTTTGTATGCAAGAATGGTCAAAAATACCTCTATCCAGAATCCAGACACTCATCAAAGGCTATAGGAGGCGTCTAGTGGCTGCTATATTTGCGAAAGGAGACTCAACTAAGTATTGATGTAATTATCTCTGTTGAGGTGCCCAAATGTATGCACCTGTCTAATTTTGGTATGATGCATCTTACATATTTTCTGTTAATCCAATAAACTTAATGTCACTGCTGAAATACTACTGTTTCCATAAGGCATATTATATATTAAAAGGAAGTTGCTAATTTGAAAGCTCAGCCAATGATAAACAGAAATCCAAAGAATTAAGAGGGGTTCCCAAACTGTTTCATATGACTGTATTTATTTTTAGTTAAGGATTGTGCAATGTTTTAGGGGTTAGTGCTGCTTTCTTATAGGTCTAGCACCCTGGGTTTAAATCCCACATCTGATCCTTGCAAGTGCCCTCCCGGTACCACAATTTTTCAGCATACTAGATATGTACATGTTAGGGTAATTGGTGACTTTTTAATTAGTGAATCTAAATTTGCTCAGTTTGAGCTTGCATGGCCACCATATGAATGACTGTTGTTACCAGTACGTGCTCTGGGCCTCTACAGCAATGATTTGACTGATGCAGCTTTGAGATGTTATCATGTGGTTTTCATTAACTAAAACGACATTTGTATGAAGTAATATTCTGCTGTAGCCCCAACCCTATACACATTTGTCTATTCTGCTCCAAATTATCCATCCATCCATTTTCTAACCCGCTGAATCCGAATACAGGGTCACGGGGGTCTGCTGGAGCCAATCCCAGCCAACACAGGGCACAAGGCAGGAACCAATCCTGGGCAGGGTGCCAACCCACCGCAGGACACACACAAACACACCCACCCACACACCAAGCACACACTAGGGCCAATTTAGAATTGCCAATCCACCTAACCTGCAGGTCTTTGGATTGTGGGAGGAAACCAGAGCGCCCGGAGGAAACCCACGCAGACACGGGGAGAACATGCAAACTCCACGCAGGGAGGACCGGGAAGCGAACCCGGGTCTCCTAACTGCGAGGCAGCAGCGCTACCACTGCGCCACCGTGCCGCCCTGCTCCAAATTATCCTATGATTAATATCCATAAGGCATGTCTCATTGTAACATTATCTATTATGCTAAGCTCAGTTACTGCAAATTGGTGAGTGGGCCTGATGCCACCAGACAATTTTATTTCTGCTTGTTTCAAAATATTTGAATGAAAACATAGTATAAAATATATAGTATCTATGTGTTGTGGTCTGTAACTTTGTTTGGTTTTTGTAGAATTTACAGAATGGATTTATACAGGTTATGCATTGATTTAGGGTATTTAGAACTTTTTTCATTGGTATTTGTTTTGGTGTAAATTGGGAAGACTCTCATTGTTTGGCGTCTCCTGTTTTCATGGCATTCTCCCACAGTTGTGCGCCACATTAAAAGGGTTATTAGAGCGACGGTTTAAAAGTTGCTCCAAACATATCTTTTAAGTATATGGACCATACTTGCATTCAAACCTTCGAAACCTTTTCTTCCTTTTGACTACACGTTTTATTGATCAGTTGCCCTCATTTCTAACTACTAATTTGTAATTGCGTTTCCAGTTTGTTTAAAAGTTAGGATTGGCTTTTGATGCCAACCTTAGCTTACCTTTTGTCTATGCATCTTTCCTGATCGTCTGCATTAAAAATTTACTGTTTTGCCCTGAGTCAGTGCATTAGGATGAGTTAACGATATTAGCATGAATCCTAAACCTAACCCAGTATTCAGTGATAATGCATGTTTGATCAGGTTCTCAATGCTTTTGTTTTTACATCCTATTGTAAAAATTATTGTATTATATTTTGAACATTTGTATTTTTGCATGTATTCTTTAAAATACTAGATTTTCATGACTGTATCCTTGTAAATTGTAAATTTCTTTGCAATCATAATAGCACAGATACAGCATATTGAGACAGATTTACAGAGTTGAGAAGAATAACAGTATAGCTTCTAATGTGTTTATGAGGGTTTCATCTATGTACTCTGGTTTTCTTTCCTCATCCTAAAGTCTTGTTTCTTAGATTAATTGGTACTAGCCAACCCGCGGCGTACCATACGCCATATAATCAGGCCGGTTTTTTAATGATTTTTAAGCACAGGGAGAAAATTAACATTTGAAAAATCGGTAATGTAATAAATCAGCAAGAAAAGCAACATTGTAACATGGAACGAACCAACACACAATCGTCTGAAGTGACTGAAAACTGGCGCACCGTCCTCGCGCCTTTTCCTGCCAGACGGAGGGATGGGGGTGCACGGCACGGAGTGTGGAACGGGAGGAAAGGAGAATAACGTCCATTCAGCTCCGTCCGTCCTGCTAGTCTGCTGATTTCTCGTTCAGTATGCACTGACCCCTCATGTGCCCACCTCCAACTCGTCAAGTCGCCGTCTTTACATAATCCAGATGTACCTGTGGGTGACGTAGACTTTTCATTGCTCTGTGCGGATCTGGCTGCTTTTCTATATATAATCCACCAAGACACCCGACCATTAGCAAGGTGGGAGGGGCGTGTGTAAAAAGGGTTGGGACGCAACCAGTAGGAGCGTAGGAGTCGCACTTAGTGGGACTTAGTTTGCAGCCTGAATGGGGTTCAACAGCTTACCCACGCCGGGTCGACACACGCTCATTGGCATGCATAACTATTTATTGAATGCTAAACACTTCTGGAAAGACACGGTTGTCTAAAACGGGTTGGTGTGAGAATACAACAGTAAGCGAATGAAAAGATGGAACTCTGGAGAGAGCAAAATACAACACAATAGTGAACCCGCGGCATAACAAACACAGCATAACTATTTAATGATGGTTGAACACTTCTGGAAAGATACAGTTATCTAAAAAGGGAGGGTTTGAGGATACAACAGAATGAGAATGAAAAGATGGAACTTTTCATTGCTCTGTGCGGTTTTGGCTGCCTTTCTATATATAATCCACCAAGACACCAGATCACGGTAGTAGCGAGGTGGGAGGGGGGTGTGAACAAAGTGCAGGAGCATCTAAGAAGACGCATGTTTGTCGCTGAAGCGAATTGCTGCATGTAGCGTGTAAAACAGTTTGCTATGGTGCACGCAGGCGTGCGTCATAACCGAAACCTCTTTTTTTTTAAAGACTGCCAACTTCATTGTGTTTAACCTCAGTTGTAAAGGAATGTTTTAAGGACCCCATGGGATACCCCTCGGTTTTGGCTGCTTTTCTATATATAATCCACCAAGATACCCGACGACGGTAGGAGGGGGGTGTGCACAAAGGGTAGGGACGTAATGAGTGGGAGCGTATGAGTCACATTTAGTGGGAATTCCACTGCTTGCAGCCCAAATGGGGTTCAACGGCTTACCCATGCCTGTCTGCGCTGGGTAGACACACGGTCAATCTCATGCATAATTATTTATTGAATGCTAAACACTTCTGGAAAGACACAGATGTCTAAAACGGGTTGGTGTGAGAATACAACAGTAAGTGAATGAAAAGGTGGAACTCTGGAGAGAGCAAAATACAACACAATAGTGAACCCGCGGCATAACAAACGCCGCGTGGCTCAAATGTGCATGTGGACTCTTACCGCAGACGAAAGGGACTAACTGGGTGGTCGGTGAGTTTTTGCGTCTGGGCAAATGGGCAGGCAGTGTGAATGCCTAGAGAGCAAGGGTAGACGGCGGCCGGTGAAAAAGGAGCGTTGGTGGGCAGGAAAACGTCTTCCGTGTTCCTGCAGGAGCATCTAAGAAGACACATGTTTGTCGCGGAAGCGAATAGCTGTATGTAGTGTGTAAAACAGTTTGCTATGGTGCACGCGGTCATGCATCATAACCGAAAAGTTGGTTTTTAAAGACTGCCTACTTCATTGTGCTTCAACCTCAGTTGTAAAGGATTGTTTTAAGGATCCCATGGGATACCCCTCGCAAACCGTTTCACACGCTGCATATGGCAATTCACCTCCGCGAGAAACATGCCTCTATGAACAGTCAACGTAGCTCGGAGGTGCATGACATGTACATGACATTAACCTGACCTGCACTGCATGTGGCCTCTACGACAGACGAATATAAATGACGCCATTTTTTCTGTGTCGTTGCGTCCAAGTTGGTGAGCGTGGCCCTGCGAGTTGTCGTCGTATCCAATGGTCTTGGAGTTGGTGGGCGTGGCTGTTTCCTGCGTGCGCCATAGGTGTCTCACTTGTCGGCAGCTTAGTGAATCCATGCCTCTTCCGGTGTGCTTTCCATGGTTGTCTTGCCTTAGTGAATTATATATATAGATGCTGGGAGTTCATGTGGATGTGTGCTTTATTATGGTTTGTGATAGACTAGCATCCCTTTGAGGTTTAGTTCTTTCTTGTGGGTGATACTAGTATTACAGTCAGAGGCCCAATTTACAGTAGTTATTTTGCTAATACTAGATTTGAAGTCTGATTTACTACGGATTTTAGTACACACAAACATTTTGGCAAAAAGCAGTAAGTTTAATCCACATTTTAGAATATTAAAGCTTTTTCTAAACCTGTTTTTTCTGTTATTTCCAGGACAATGTGCAATGTTTAATTAAGGATTTGAAAGTGTTATCTGAAGAGCATGGTTATGAAGGACTTGTTCTGGTTGCCAGTTCAACAGAAGAGGAAAATCAGCAGTGGTTACAAGTTGCAGTCTATTCTGAGAATGCTGAACTTTTTAACCAGGTAAGTAACTTCTCAACTTATATTTGGTTATTTAAAGATGTTTATCTTCATTATTTGGCATTATTGTGTTATACATTTACTTAGCACATTTGTAAAACACTGGTACACCTGCTTATTAATGCAATTATCTAATCAATCAAATCAAGTGGCAGCCGCACAACCCCTAAAATCATGCAGAATCAGGTCAGGACATGTCAGTTAATGTTCACATAAAACACCAAAATGGTTTCAACCGTGGCATGATTGTTGGTGCCAGACGATCCGGTTTGAATACTTGATGTAACTGCTGCTGTCCTAAGATTTTCACACACAACAGTCTTTAGAATTAAGTGACAATGGTGCAAAAATCAAAGAAACATTCTGTGAGTGGCAGTTCTTCAAATGGGAAAGCCTTGTTGTTGAAGAGTTCAGGGATAAATGCTCAAACTCATTCGAGCTGACAGAAAGACTACAGTAACTTAGATAAATACTCTGTGCAAATGTGATGAGCAAAAAAGCTTTTCAGAATGCAGAACATGTCAAACCTTGATGTAGATGGGCTACAACAGCAGAAGACCTCGTGAGGTTCCACTCCTGTCAGCCAAGAACAGGAAGTGGAGTCTGTAGTGGGCACAGGCTCACCAAAACTGGACAGCCGAACACTGGAAAAATGTAGTCTAGTCTGTTTAATCTCAAATTATGGTGAGGAACAGAGATGGTATGGATAGAATTTGCTGCCAACAGCATTAATCCATGTACCCAACATGCTTTGTGTCAACAGTCCAGGCTGCTGCTGGTGGTGGTATGGTCTTCGTACACTTTGGGTCCGTCAATACTAATCATTGATTGCTTGAATGCTACGGCCTATTTTAAGCATTTCTGCTGATCATGTGTGCCCTTCATGGCTGCAATTGACCAGTCTTTGGAATGGCTACTTCCAGCATGATAATGTAGCATGTCACAAAGCAAAGTCATTTCAAACTAGTTTCATGAAGTTTCAATAAGTTCAGTGTCCTTCAGTGGCCTTCCCAATCACTAGATATGAATGTTAACACCATTAGGATGTGGTAAAATGGAAGATATGCAGCATGAATGTCTTTTTGATCTACCTGGAGTCGGTCACAATTCTTCCACAGCTGTTCATGATCACGAAAACTAAATAAGTAGAGTCCATCACTACTCACTACCTCTTTTTCCTGGGTCTCTACTGGACTCTCTATCTGGCGCTACTATTAGTAATGCTTCTTGGACCAGATTGCAGTGGTGTCTGACATGGTGCAGACCATCTTCTGCTGCAACTTTTCTTACTTACTAAAGTCTTTAACGGCAACAAGCTCAGTTTACCAATGCCAGTGTGAGAGGAAGGCCCGGGCTTGACTCCACACAGTAAAGGAGCTCCAGTGGACTTTAACTTTTTGTACACATTTTGCGCATTTTTTAAGGGAGCAATGTTCACTTAGACATTGTTATATGCCTACCATTCCTAATCATAAATTACCTAACATACCAAAAAAAAAGTAAAGAATGTTGAGGTAAGTCAATCCAGGCTTACCAGGAGGCTGGTAGAGCTTGCTTCTACACTAGGAAGATTAAACAATTTCAAGAAGTATAAGCATGTAGGAAACACCTAATTTGTGCCTTTTACTGCTGAAGAGTCCTTTTAAATGTTTATGTCTTGTTATAAATGTATATTGCTTTTGAAATAAAATAAAAAAGAAATTGTTAAAAAAGATTGTGTGCTGCAGTCATCTCAAAATAGATTAGAATCTCACAAACAGGAATGTTTTCAGCATAACAGAGGTAGTTTTGAGAAAAAAGGAGGCCCTACCCAGTATTAGTACAGTGTTCCTAATTATTTGGTTAGTGAGTGTAATTTGGAATTACAAGGATGAACTAAATGAGAAGTTTAATACTTGCATCAATGTTGTTTTCTATTTTTTCTATTTTCAAGTTTACTTTTTGCAGTCAGGTTTGTAATTAGTATTTGATTTAACAACAACATCATTTATTTCTATAGCAAATTTTCATACGCAGGATGTAGCTCAATGGGTTTTACAAGAAGTCAAATAGTTTCAAGCAAAGAAAAGCAAATTAAAAATTACGTAAGAATAATAATGCATAAATAATGTACAAAAATATGTAATTCACACATATATGTAGAATATATATATAATAATTTTTAAGTCCCTAAAGATGAGTCCTATGATAAGTTCATATGGCTTGGGAGGACAGAAAAAAATTAAACCTTCAGATAAGCTAGATAAAAAAACAAAATCTACAGGGGGGTCCAAGACCAAAAGACTGCCCAGATACAACTGGACATTCTGCCTAACATGAATTTTCTTAAATAGTTCCTTATAATTTTTTTAGTCTTTATCTTAAAAGATTTGATACAGTGGGCCTCATGGAAAATTGGGATACCCAATTTCATTGACACGCAACTGCACAGTGCTTTGATCAGGTGGTGACGATGGTAAACAATGAAAAAGAAAGAGAAAAATAGAGATTAATAATTGAGTTCATAATGTACTGTTAATTTAGTTTTCTCAAATTACACGCCACTCTACTGCATTTTCTTTTAAGATCAGACACAGTCTGAGTTTTCCAAGGTACATTTTTTTCAGAGGACTAGGGAGCTTGCCATGCCTGCACTACGCGCTAGCCTCTTTGCAGTTCTGTTGCTCGCATATGAGGATGTGGATGTACAATTTAAACAGATTTTTATTTTCATGGGAATTGTTTCATATGCATAATAGAACTATTTTACATTACAGCAAGTAATTATATTAAAAAAAAGAGTAAAACATAATGATTTGAAAGTAAATAATGTTTCATGTTGCGTTAGAGCCTGGCACGGTGGCGCAGTGGTAGCGCTGCTACCTCGCAGTTAGGAGACCTGGGTTTGCTTCCCAGGTCCTTCCTGCGTGGAGTTTGCATGTTCTTCCCATGTCTGCAGGTTAGGTGGTTTGGCGATTCTAAGAGTTTGCATGTTCTTCCCGTGTCTGCAGGTTAGGTGGTTTGGCGATTCTAAATTGGCCCTAGTGTGTGTGTCTTGCGGTTCACTGACAAAAGTGCGATAGACATATGCACCCCGATAAATGAGCGGCAACAACCCTGCTAACTGGTTTTTGACAAATTTGTGTCAACAAAATAAACGTGTTGGGAAACGGATGGATATTCCAGCGCTGACTTTGTATATTCCGACACTGACTTTATACATATTGAAGTTTTGACTTTATATATTGCAGCGTTTACTTTATAGCCTGTATTCCGACGCTGACTTTATATATTCAAGATTTGACTTTATAGATTCCAGCGCTGACTTTATATATTCCGACGCTGACTTTATATATTTAAGTTTTGACTTTATATATAATGCAGCATCCATCCATCCATTTGCCAACCTGCTGAATCCGAACACGGGTCTGCTGGAGACAATCCCAGCCAACACTGGGCGCAAGGCAGGAACCAATCCTGGGCAGGGCACATGCATCATTTTCAAAACATTAACCGAACAGTGTTTTTTTAATTTATTTTTCTGAATATGTTTTTGTTAACTTAGTTCAGTTCAGAGTCGTTTCAATCAATAGATTTTGACTTTCACTTTATATATCCAGGAATGAGTTTATATACTCCGATGTTGACTTTATATAATCAGGAATGACTTTTTAAATTCCGACGCAGACTTTATATATTCAGGTTTTGACTTTATATATTCCAGCGCTGACTTTATATATTCCGACGTTGACTTTATGCATTCAAGTTTTGGCTTTATATTTTCCAGCGCTTACTTTATATATTCCGAAATATTCCAACGCCGTCTTTATATACTCAGGTTTTGACTTTATATATTTGGGAATGACTTTAGGGTATATATTAAAGTTTTGACTTTATTTATTCTGACAGTGACTTTATATAATCAAGTTTTGACTTTATATATTCACGAATGACTTTATATATACAAGTTTTGACTTTATATAGTTAAATGTAGTCATCATTGCATAACTTTTTCTTTACTATAGAAATTTAAAGACTAAATACAACTTCCATTCCTAACAAAGATATTTCTGGCGACTAAATAGAAGCTACTTATATCCAAATTCGAGCTATTGAGCTGTCGCCTGCCTGCCTGAATAAATCACCCTCGCTTCGCTCTTACTTTTGGCTAGTGGCGGAAAAATTATAAAATGGAAGGAGGATCACACTGAGTATGGCTTTACCAAAAGAATTATTGATGGCGAATGGATCATTCATAAAGCTTCAATTGGTGATCTGTTTTTCTGTGTTAACCTCATATTTTTTCATACTTCTTCTCAAACCAAAGGGGTGCGAGGCTAAAATTAATCGGGAAGCGCTGATCATTGTAATTGGTGTACCAGGAAATCATGCATTGACAGAAGTTCCCCTTTGCTTGTGATTAAATGCATGATTTTTAACGTGTTATGGAGCACATGCATCGAAGCTTCTCAGCTGTGCTTGTGCTAAGAAAAGAAAACATTTTAAAAATAACACGATTGTCAATGTAACCTTTTGTAAGTAGTGCCTGGAGGATTCAGTGTGGAGAAACTCTAGACACAGCGTGTGTATTAACTTGTGGATTTTTCTGTGAGTATTTGGTGGCAGCGTCACAAAGTCGTAACACTGCGTTAGCTGCGGAGCGCAGCTCAGAGCGACATGAGGTGAATGGGAGGGGAGATGATGACGTGACTCCCCCACCCGCCTTAACTGTCAATCCCCCCACAAACACAGTATCTCGGAATTTGCGTAAGCACAGCCCCTCACCTGAAATTTTAACTTAGTTACAAAGTGATCAAAACTCTCGGGTTTATATCCTGCGTCCTCTCATTAAACTTGTATCCCGCATTACCCGTGGGCATGACAAACACCAGCGGCAGCCTGTCTATGAACTTAATTTAAACTTTAGGTTTACACCGTGCTTTGTTTCCGGAGTAGCAGCACTCATGAATATGGTTGTATGTGTCACTCGCTCGCTTCTTATTGTTTCGCTGCCTTCTGAATTATATAATGCATGTTTTCTTCAGCGCTTTTTGGAGCTCTTCCTGGTTTTCTATGTACTGCGTTGACAGTCAGTTCACGTGATTACATGGGAGGCGTGATGATTTCACACGAAACTCCGCCCCCCACGGCTTTCGAGCTCAACTCCATTACAGTATATGTAGAAAAATAGCTTCCAGTTATGACCATTACGCGTAGAATTTCGAAATGAAACCTGCCCAACTTTTGTAAGTAAGCTGTTAAGAATGAGCCTGCCAAATTTCAGCCTTCTACCTACACGGGAAGTTGAGGAATTAGTGATGAGTCAGTGAGTGAGTGAGTCAGTCAGTCAGTCAGTCAGTGAGGGCTTTGCCTTTTATTAGTATAGATTACACTGTGATTTCTATGGTTTAATTAATTATTTTTGCGCTTAAAAATCTTTCTAAAGAAAATATATTTACATACAGTTTGTATGGTCTGGAACAGATTGATTGTATTTACATACAATCCTATGGAGGAAATTACTTCGGGTTACGACCAGAGTTTTGGAATGAATTATGGTTGTGACCCGAGGTTCCACTGTACCAATATCCAGGACTTGCCTCGTGTTAATTTTTAACCCTTTTTATATTACTAACTCCAGTGTTTGCGCTAAGATCAAAGAGAAACAGTAAGTTTATAAATTCTCTAGGTTAATGGTCGCAATGATTATCCACATGACAACTGAAATAGCCTACAAATTAGGCACTGTCATCATTAGTTATTATTGTGGATTATAAGTCTGAAAATTACTCAATAAAAGATGCATTATATTTTGGCAGTGTATAAATGGTTCAGCAGTTTAAGTAGGTCGAAATTACATAATTTGAAATATTTTTAGTGACATGAAAGTGAATATAGTTTTTAGAGGGAGTTCGAAAATGTATTAAGAAAGCATAATGAAGTCATCTATCAGAGACCAGTGTTCTAAAAACTAAAGCCCTAAACCAGGGGTGGGCAAACTTTTTGGCTCAGGGACCACATTGACTTTTAAAATTTGACAGATGGGCCGGGTCAGCAGTAGATGCATACATATCAAACATAAACATAAAAAAGGAATTACAGTGTTAATATTTACATTCACTTTTAGTGGGAACAGTGTTGTTGATCACCCTTTTTTACCAGTGCATCGAAGTCTGGTGTTAGTTTTGTTGTGGCAATTCTAAGAACAGATCTGAGGGTTCATCGCTCAACTGGGATCTGTGGGATGCTTTGTTGGTGTTCATCACACTAAAAGTCTGTTCACACACATACGTAGAGCCATACAACACCAGCATCCTCTGTGCCATCTTCTGGATGTTTGGAAATTTGGCTGCGCTTAATGAAGCATAAAACTGTACAAACTGTAAATTTTTCCAAAATCAGAGAACCGATGGCAGAATTCTCCATGCAGATTGTCCAGTGATTTCCTGTATTTTTTCACAAGTCGAGGGGCCCCTTTCAGCGTAGCCAGTGTGGGGAAATGAACAAATGAGTTGTTTGACATTTGCTTTGAGAATAGCTTGGTTTTGGTTTTAAAGGCTCTGACGTTTGTATACATTTCATGCACAAACTGGTCTCTTGTAGCTTCACATTCAGCTCATTCATGGGTGTCAGTATGTCCACAGCAAAAGCTAAATCACAAAGCCAATCTGCGTCACTCAGATCAGGAAAATCGTCAGCTTTCTCAAGCAGCTCCAAAAATGAGATAATCTCCTGTTTGAGCTCCCACACTCGTTGACATACTTTCCCCAAACTTAACCAGCGGACATTGTAGTGGTAAAGCAAGTCCTGGTGATCAGCGTCAATTTGTTCAAGAAACGTAATAAACTGACGATGCTGAAGTCCTCTCGCTCGAATAAAGTTAATGAGTTTTACAACTGGCTTCACTATGTAGTCAAGCTGCAAAGTGCTTCCTGGTGGATTAGGCAGTGTAAGAAAATTACCTCCTGCTCAAGGTTGTCCTCCTTCACCCTCTCCTGGATTCTTTTGAGCAACCCAATGTTTTTTCCAGTCAGATTTGGTGATCCATCTGTTGTAACGTTGGCGAACGTACTCCAAGGTAGCTTGTGCCTATTGATGACCCCTGACACGCTGTCATACAAGTCCTCTCCCCGTGTTTTCCCCTTTAGGGATTCCATGGCCAAAAACGCCTTCGTTATCTCAAGATTGTCATTAATCCCTCTGATAAAAATTAAAAGCTCAGCAGTGTCCTTTATGTCATTACTTTCGTCCAGTGCCAAGGAATATAATGTAAATGACTCCGCTTTTTTGTTTAACTTGCTAGCTAAGTCTTCGTCAATTAGCTCAACACAGTGAGTCACTGTCCTGCGTGATAAGCTAATTTTTTCAAATTTGTTCTTGCTCTCAGGACACAAGATACCTGCTGTCTTTACCATGCACTCTTTGAGAAACTCCCCTTCGGAGAAAGGCTTGCTGGTCTTTGCTAATTTGAATGCCAGCACATAACTTGCCTTCGTGCTTGATTCTTGGATGGCAGTTTGTCGGATAAAGGTGTTTTGCTGAGCCTGCAAACTAGCTGCCAACCTCTGAGCGTTAGCCGTCTGTTCTTGCATTGACTGGTTGATAGCGTAATTTGCATGCTTGGTGGAAAAGTAACAGCTGATGTTGTATTCATTTAAAACCGCAAAGGTTTCTTGGCAAATAAGACATATAGCCTTTGACCGGACTTCAGTGAAAAAGTATTTAGTTGTCTATTCCTTATTAAACACTTGGCACTCACTGTCGACTTTTCTTTTCTTTGGCCCACTCATTGTTGTAGGTGGGTTCAGAGCAGTAGCAGAGTAATAACAGAGAGTAACCCGGGCTCCGCAAAATCAAGTCAATGTATCACTGCGCCTAATGCGCCACCTGGTGGAACGGCAGGCATTACAGGACAAGGTCAAATGAATGCAGTCATAATTATGATATGATTTGATTTGGGCAATTCTATACCAATCTTCGGCGGGCCGGATTAAAAAGACCAATGGGCTGGATGTGGCCTGCAGGCCATAGTTTGCCCACCCCTGCCCTAAACCATATCTCAAAATTAAAAATAGTGTGCCAATGTCAAAACCAATGTTTTCAGGAGTAGGTATGCTGTGGGTGTTGCTGAGCCAGGCTGTGATTGATTCTATGCACAAGCAGATAAGGGGGAGACACAATACTTCAGAATGTGGCTTTAAGAATAAGTTTCATGCAGCCTTCAAATTTTACTTGCCTTTTGGATTTTTTATGTGCTATAGTTGTGAATTCTTCCTTTATCCTTGTTCCTCATTACATATACTCTGTCCTTCCCTGTTTTGAGAGCAGAAATAATGATAGGTGGTTCATCTATCAAGAGATTTTACTTTGGTCATAAAATATGAAAGATACAGTATAAGTAAATAAGGTAACATCTCCTTTTTTCATTCTTTTTACAGATCTGCTGTACTTTGGAAGAAAGTCCTAATTCCTGTCTAGAACTGGAAGCAGCTGAGTGTTTGTTGGATGGGTTTCAAGTATATAAGCAAAGGAATTTTTGCAACTGTACTGAGGAAATTCTTGCGCTCCTTAAAGATTTGCTTGAGTCTAGACAAGCTTTCATTATTTCTAACAGCAGAACATCTTCAACAGAGGCAGTAGCTGGCAGTGCACCACTTTCTCAAGGCTCATCTGGATTCACTGACATGTACGGCTCTGATGCTGAACCACAGCTCATGAATTTTACTGAACATTCTCAAGATTTAAGTGAAGCTGTGCCTGACCTTACTGAAATGAATGTTGAATTAGTCAGTCCTGACAGTGGCTTGGTGACAGTTAGAAGTAGTCGTTCCTCTAAAGAGAGCTCAGTGTTTCTGAGTGATGAGAGTCCTGTTGCTGAATCTAGTGGCTTTCATCATAATTCAATTCTTAGTCTTCTTTCTGTGAATGCAGTGTCTGAAAATGAAAGTAAAAATGGGCATAATAGCATCCTAAACTTTGACCCACTGTATGCAGCTAACCTTTCACCCCTGCCAGAGGTTGCTGATTTGCCTTCAGAAAGTGACTTTTTGATTTTTGAAGAAAGTAAGCCTTTGCAAGTAGATGATATTACAGCACAAGAGAGAGACTCTTCTTTTGAAGCAGGATGCCTGGTTGAATTATATGATGAATCTATCAGTAATTTAGTTAATGATGATGATAAATTTACAACTACCGATACGTGTGCCACACCTGGACCACATTATCCTGAAAATTGTCCAGCAGACAGATTTGACTCAAAGGTCCCTCCAACACCAGTGAATAGCCTTGTTGAAAATTCTCCTCTGGCTGATGGATTGCCAAGATTTTTCCCTGAAGATATAATTGAAAAAATTAATGAAATGGACAGGTACAGTAACAGTTCTGCTGATGTAAAACAACTGGACAGCTGGAATGATTTTGAAGAACACATTAGTCTTGTCACCTCAGAAAATTCTAACATATGGCAACCAAGTAAAGAGCAGTCTTTTCTTAATCATACTGCTGATATTGCTGATTGTATGAATGAATTTGATCGAATAAATCCAGGCACAGAGAAATTATCTCAGCAGACCAACATTCTGCAAGCAGAAGATGTAGACCACAAATCATTCAGAATAACTATACCTCACCACATACAACAATGTTCAGATCTTAGTATGCCAGAGGAATATACTCTTGAGGATATATCTGATAAAACACCAACTATGGAAATGCCTTCAATATTAGATGCACTGGAACAAACTTATGGAAAAAAAGAAGAAAATACAGAAATGCAAAATCCTTTGGAAAATTATCATGTATATCCTGAAGATTCATCTTTTTACCCATTATTAAATAGCAATGCACCTCAGGATCACTGGGAGAAACCAGTAGATTACAATCCAAAAAATAATGTATGTGAAATGTTTGACTTGGATTTATCTAGCCATGAAATATATAGTAGTTTTTGTTCAGATGTGGAAAAAACAAGTAAATATGAATCTGACATTGCAAAAGATGAATTAGATGAAGCTGAAATCCCTACAGAACGCATTGGGTTAGTTATCCAGGATAAATCTGCATTTGAGCAAGGAAATTTAATATGTGATGAAAGAATTGGTGAAAGTCAGCTAATTCATGAGATAATGTATTGTCACATGCAACGTAACGCATTAAATAGTGAAGGTCCAGCATCTTGCAATGCTGTACCTATTACCACATTACTACAGATGGGAGGCTGTGAACAAAATGAAAGAATTGATTCAGGTATACAAGATAATAAGCAAGATGTATGTGAAGAAGATATTTCAGAATTGTTGAATGCTCCCCATTTATCAGGCCAGGATATTTGGAAAAATAAAGTGTCATTTGACAAAGAAATGTCAGATGATCAAAAACAATTCCTCTCATTTGAAAGTAATACAGTGACAGCAACTGGAGAAGGAAAGACAGTGCCATCATCATTTGTTTCATCTAAACATGAAGATAAGACAAGTGGTACCTTTTCACCTTTCAAGCATCATGATGTTTCTCCACCTGACAAAGAAAAATATATCATGCAAGAAAAGCCACTAGCCTGGAATCCTACAAACACTAATCTTTGGAACTCTGTGTGCTCTTCTGACTTGTGGAACATTGATAAGCAGGGGAAGGATTTTTGTCTGGAACTAAAAGGTCTCCCTTCACTTGAGGCCAGTTTAAGTTCAATAGAGGAGGATGCTCCTCAGTCTAAAGATTCCTCACCCTTCACAGAACAATCGTGTGAACAAGACAGATGGAGTAACTTCTGTCAAAAAAATGTTGAGTCAACTATTGTTTCGCCATTGCATGATAGCCTAGGCATGTGGAACACCACTATACAGGATGATACCCAATCTAGTGCCTCAAGTGTTGAGACTGGTGAATCTTCTGAATGTTCTGACAAATGGAATCCATTTGTTAAAAGAAGTTCTTTAGCTAGCCCTTTGCAAATGGTCCAAGAAGGTATGGGCATGTGGAATACAACAATAAAAGATGACACACCATCCAGTACAACTAGTCCTGATGAAAAAAGCACCAGCGAAAATCCTGATTTGTGGACTGCATTCAATTTGGATTCATTTCACAATGATTTTGAAAGTTCACATGATTGTCCAGCTGAAGCCAGTTTGGCAGCTGGTAAAAGTCCAAGCTTTTATAATGTTCAACCCCAAGAAAGTGTTGGTGTAGAATTTTCCAAAGCTCACAATGATTCATTAGTGAGTCAAGACAAGAATTGGAGTGATGTAGCACAAGAAACATACCAGAGAAGCTTAAATGATCCAGAGGGAGGTCTAAAGTTGTTAAATACAACTAATGACCTGACATCAGATTTATGTATTGACCAAAGTCTTGTAAAGCACAGACAACAATTGCAGATGCAAACAGAATCTAAAGATACAAAGCAAATACTGCATGTGAGAGAAACAGATGTTTTCAAAGAATTTGAAAGTACATCCATTCACAACTCCAGTACAAATTATGAGACTAGTTTTAAAAACATTGAAGCAAATATCATTGCTCAAAATCAAATCAGCGGACATACAAATTTAAACATTTCTTCCGAGGTGAAACTGGAATTCAGTTGTGATCAGTCAAGTATGCATAGACTTGAATTCACAAAAGAGGCAACTGACCTTTCACTCTTGGAATCCACACCTTTGGACGAATGCATTACAATGGAGGCTTCTGAAGAAAATACTGCTGCAGAAACTGGTGAGGTAAGCTGTACTAGGGAACCAGATCTAATCAATTCACAAGTATACCTACTGTCATTAGATCCAGATATTTGCACAAATTCGGCACTTACCAGCACATTTACAAAGCATGCCCATAAAAATCCTGATGTAATAAATGAGTGTAGTTCAGATAAAAATTCTGAAACCTCTCAAAGCCCTGATCTATGTCCAGAATCATTTACTGAATATCAAACATCGAACACCTTGGATGCAGAGCCTAAACTTGTTTATGATGATGAAGAAACAGAATTAAATGCAAAATGTGATGTCTGTGTTGAGAGTGAAACTCAGGTTTTATGGACTGAAAGAGCAATAGAAAGTGACAGAATGCGAGAAATAGAAGAAAACATGAAGGCTATGTGTATAACTACTAACAATACACTTACTCGGCAATACAATGATGATCAGGTTTTTCAAAAAGCTGAAATAGAACAAATAGACAGTATGAAAGGACAGAAGAGCAGGGATATGGACATGGTCAGTTTAAGTGATGATGATGATGCTAAATCAGAAATAGAAATCTGTGGCAGTTCATGGTTTAGACAGAAACCTCCCAGTACAGTAGAACTTGTTGTAGAGACCAACCATACACAAGAGTTACCCATTTTATCAAACTTTGTGGCACCACCCAATAATGAGTTATCTGCACTAGATCAAAGTGGACTAGAAACAACAGAAGATGAAATTACTATAATTCAAGAATCCCCCTTCATGAAAAAAAAGGAATCTAACTTGTTTTGGTTTGAAGAAGCATTTGGAAAGGAGGATAATTCTCAAGAGCTTCATAGTAGTACTACTAATGGGTTATCAAAATATCCATTCAGCAATCAAATAGTTGCTAACACATGTAAGAACAAAGATGCCCTTCCTGGAATTAATGACAGTATGCTATCTTCACAATATAATATACAAGACAGTTTCACAGAAATTCCAAATGAAGGAGCAGTAGCACAATCTCCATTACCTGAATATAATCAAAAAGATCAAGCATTCGGCAAAGCTACTGCCTCAGAAAGTATCCGTTGGTCTCAGCATACCTCAAGACACCCATCAGAATGTAAAGTAACATACTTCAGCATGTCACCTGAGATCCGAAATGTTGACGCTTGGGAAGATCTCTCTTATGAGGAAAGTCTAAGGACTGTACACTCAAAAATTACAAGAGATGAAAAAAAATGTTCAAATGCTGAGGCAGGTAATTCCCAAGAAGACAACAGCTCTCTGACTTTTGATCTGGGCGAGAGTGGGGAAAGCAGCTATTTTCCAGTAGCCTTTGAAAGAAGTGACCAGCTTATGATGACAGATGCTACTTCAAATGCATCCTCATTTTCTTTTGCTGAAGTGGGCCATGGTTCACTGGACACTGATTCATTAGATGAAAATAAAACAAGCCTTGAATTCTTTGAAGTGGAAGGCAATGAAGAGGTTAACTTAACCCCTGAAGAAGAGTCTTGTGGGCTTGAAATGGATTATATTATTGTATACAATAAAGACAGGATGTCCTGTAGTGAGCTTGGTTCAGTATTTCAACTTGAAATGAATAAAGAGAATGATTCACCACTAACAAACCAAATTTTTAACGAGCATTTGCAAGGAACCTCCAGGAAAACACTAATAGAAGTCAATTCAGAGAGCCTTAACACATTAGAAAATTCTGATCATTCCTCTCAAGGAGACAGTATCACATCATCTCATGAAGACTTTAAATGTTTAGTTCAGTCCAATTCAAATAAGGCAGAAGTACTTGGAGAAAAGCCAGTCTGTTTTCTAGGAAACAAAAATGAAACCATAGATAGCTCACCTGAAGAAAACTCAAGCATTACAAACACAGCAGGATCTGAATCGGGGGACTCTGTTAAAGAAGTCTTCTATGCAGGTAGTACTATGCCATCTCAGCACAATACTGGTTTTGTTTTACATGACAGTAGCATAGTTGTGAGTGAACCGTTTATAGCAACAGAGAAAGGAATTTCTAATTCTATTCATTTATCAACAAAATTCCATGAAGATCACACCAATTCCCAAGAATATGGAAGTACATTGGAAGATTTTCCACAAACCAAGCTCATTAACTCTGGAAAAGAAGCTAGTTGTCTTCCAAAGATCACAAAGCATGAAAACCTGAAGGATAAGGTCTTTAGGTAAGTATGACTGCCCTTTTAATTGTAACCCTCCTCCAGCTAAGCAAGTGTCTATACAGTTTAAACAGCACCAGAAAGCATAATTAAAAGAACATTTAATCCTGTGTAAGCTGAGGTATTGATTATATATATGTATATATAATATATATGTATATTGATTGCATACATATCGTAGCCATTAGCCATTGTTGCCTTTCCATTACAAACAAAATAGTAACACTGAGTTTGGAAGTTTTCACTGTGGTTTTGGTATATTTAAATTTACAATGTTTTCCTGTCAAGAGTTAAATAAACTCCTAAAGAGGAAATAGTCCTTAAGTCCAACTTGTTGGAGTACTGCAAGCCCTGCATATATAAGACCATTGGTGATGTAATGTGTTTTGCATGCTCTCCTTTTGTTTGTGCAGAATTCTTTTTGAAGACATTTTTCACTGCAGCTTAATTAAGGAATTATGTTTAAAAGCCCTCCATTTGTAAAGTACAATTCTGCAAAGAAAAATAGAATAAATCTGGATATTGTTACTTTGCTATAGTAAACACCAAAAGGTAAAGTTCCTTTTAGCAGAATATTGTGTACCTTTAGGTGGAATGTAAATGTTAGTTAAATGTAAGTCTTTGCTTTGCATGTTACATGTACAGGCATTGTTTTGATTATGAACCTTCCATCAGTCATAACCCGATTTTATATGGCATTCAGAACTTGCATTTAAAATATTCATTAATGGAAATATCAGAATGATGCATAATGTTCTAATACTTATTTAACAATACAATATTTCAAACTTGTTAAAATACTGACAGAAGCAGCATTACTGTGCTTTAAATCACAAAATGCAAACAATTTACAGTGAACCACGGAGATGTGCAATTTTTTTTTTTTACTTTATACTTAGATGTACTACAGTTTTTGATAACGATACAATACATCATCAATTTGGAAAAGTCATAATAATGGCTCAAAAAGCTACCTCTAAGTGATGATTGATGCCTCAGCAGAAACGTGATGTTTTTGCTTAGGCATCACTAAGAGGGCCACATCTCCTTCCCAGCATCTGTAAGGTTGCAAGGATAATTAAGGTGTTGGGAATGAAAACAACAGTTTCTATCTCTGCTCAGCTAAACAAACAGCTTCCTATCTATCTGCTTATATGTGACAGAACTTATTCCATGTGCTGTATTAACAGGGGGATAGCTAAGAGTTTCTACTCCGCTGCCAATAGTTATACTCCCTGAGACAGCATAGATGGGGTGTGTACATAGGACACTAAGAGCTTACTGCATTTGCTGCAGGTTGCATTTGGTGACACATGGGCATAAAAGTAAAAAAAAAAAATTAGTGATAAAGTCTATAATGTACAGTAGTATTCCTCACCATTAATGATGGCTGCTACTTAATCCTCCATGTGAAAAGTAATTTGCTTTGTTCATAAGTGAAATCAGTAGTCACTAGATAAAAACTATTGAAATTCACCTGAAAAGAAAAAATATCGAGCTTTACGTGCTCATTAATATTTGCAGAATTACCATTACTTGAGACTGCCATAACCCAAATCCTTAAATAGCATATCTAAGAAGCTGTTGCATAGTGGCATAATTATTATAAAACTGGCACATCCCTGGGTGGAATAAAGTGCAGGTGCAGATACTAGTTTTATTTTCCAGGTGCCTCATGTATAATGCCGTGCTTAGGATTCATACTAAAACATGGTGTATGGACAAAAACAGAAATGTGCATACGCACAAAAAAATCCAGATGCATAAATCTGTGCATCTGCCAACATCCACATTCTTCCGCTACGTGAAATCCTGGTCAGCATGAAATGTAACGCATGTGCACACGCCTGCTGTCCCACCCCGACCCCTCCCAGAATTATGCCTCTTTAAATATACAAATCAATATAAATAGCCCCTTAAGTTGTGCATTCTGTGAAAAGACAATGACAAAAGCACAGGGAAATGTGACGATGCAGGTTCGACTCCATGCTCCCATTGCTGTTCGGGAGCGTTTGAACTCTACACCGTCAGTAATGTCACTCGATAAAAATCGAGCAAGGGGATGGTACAAAAAGTGCAGAAGTGCTTTTATTAAAGAGTCAATCAAAAACAGTGTTCAAATAAATAAAGTGCAGTGTTTCAAAAGTTCAATAAATAAATAATCCTTAAAAGAAATTGTGGAGGTTAAAACCAATAAATAGAAAAATCCTCTAAAAACAACAAGGTAAAATAGTACAGGAAGTAATATGTTAAAACCAAAAGCCCGGTGTCTTCTGCTTCCATGGTGGCTCCTCTGCTACGCCCGTCTGGTCTGCTCTACAGGAAAGTTGCCTACCTGCAGGATCAGCTACCCTTCAATCAGGTCCGGTAGCCCTTCGACTCTTGGCTTTGTCAGTCTCCCAACCGGACCAAGACTTGGGTTATTTCCCAGCGGCCAAGGCGCTCACGCTGGGACTACACCAGCCCAAAGCCTTCTCGACTCCCGCTCCTTCTACGGTCAAGTCGATTCCTCCACTGGTCACTCCTGCTACTTAGTTGCTCAGCTGGAGCGACCGCTTTCTCAGCCCCACCCTCGCTCGCTCTTCCATACTGGCGCTCTCTCTCTTACTTCCTGCTTTCTTCAGCAACCTCCCTCTTTTTCTCTCACTCCTTCCATTTTGTTCTTTTTTTGCATCTTTTTCTTCCACTCCCAACCGACTTGCGCTTCTTTTATAATGCGAGGGGCCATAGCAGCTGCAGCACATTAGCCACGGGAACAATCAAGGATGTGGGCAGTTTCTCACCTGTGCACTCGGTGAGAAACGCCCACACTGCAGATCAGCCTGCGGCCAGCTACAACCACTACGCCCCCTCACGAAGCCGCCTCGAGTATGATGATTATCTTAAAACTGGCCCTTACTGAGAGCGCTGTGGACCCATTATACCACAGGAAAACAGAAGAATTTAAACAAATACCAAGTGGAGGCAAGGAAAATATACTATTTGTTGGTTTAAGCAGTGGTATAAAACAACAAAACGAAGTTGATCAAGTGACAGAGTGGCGAAGAAACTTGAAAGATCAAGTTTAGAAAGTTGTTCAGTGCCTGAAATAAAAAAGAAGTGGTCAGATATCAAAGTCACTATGAAAAGGCAAGTCGTTGCCCAACGTCTGAATGTCATATGGAAGTGTATTAGGCTACAGAGAAAAAAAAATAGGAACACAGTGAGATAAAAAGATCGAAATGTCAACTTTAATCTTGAAATTTCCACTTTAATCGCGTAGTTTATTTTCTCATTGAAACAGAACATTGTAAACTTCATCTTAAAATTCTTTAATTTACTAGTTTCTCAAATTACATTCTAACTAAAGTAGCATGTTAAATGCTTCCTGTTCTATGTGTTCTTCTATGTATGTATGTATGTATGTATGTATGTGTGTGTGTGGGTGTGTGTGTGTGTGTGTATCTGTGTTTGTGATTTACTTATGTGCATCTTAAACAGGCTTTCGCTTATGCCGACAGGACAAAGAATACATTACATTCATGATATTACTGCCCTCTGAACAATTTAAATACTAAGATGTATACTTGAAATCATTTTCATTATGATAGGATTTAAAGCATGTATAAAACATGGGGACACAGTGGCGATGAGCTGGTGCCCCATACAGAGATTGTTCCCACAAGATACTTGCTGCGCCGTGCGTGACCTTTGATGAAATAATTTATTGTAGCAGTACTGTCTCTTTTGAATGTACTAACCCTGAATACCTGTCCTTCCTTTTCTTTCTCCAAGTAACCAATCCCCACACAATCAGCTCTGTGATAAATATCAAGCCATCTGTAAGCTTAGAACGGCGATTCTTCAAAAAGGTGTCATTTTGCTTGACTTTTCACTACAAGAAAAATATCGTCGTAGTACATGTTTAATTATTCCATCTATCCATCCATCCAGTGTTGTGCCAGTCCCAGCAAGCATACAGTGCGAGGCAGGAACAATCCATGAGCAAAGCACCAGCTCATCGCTACCACTACGCCACCATACCCACACATTTAATTAACAGTTTACATTACTTAAATGAAGTTAAAAATGTATCTGTATAATGTAATATACATATGATGGGGTACGCAAAAATAACCGGAAGTGGAAAAAAAATTGTTTTAATAATTTTTTCTTACTGAAACTTTAGTCTCCTTCAAAGTATTTTTCATGTGAATGAATGCACTTTTCCCAATAGTTTTCCTACTGGTGGAAACATTTTTGGGATTGTTGAAGAGGAATGTAATTTTTCTTTGACTTCCTCCACAGTACAAAATGCTTTCTTTTGAGTTGTTTCATATGCAGGAATAAAAAGCAGTTGCATGGAGCAAGATCAGGTGAGTAGGAAAGGCAGCAAGAACTCAAAGACATATAAGTCAATTCAGAAATCTCTTTAATAGTCCAACAATCTCCTTAAATTGCATTGTGAACTTGTTCAAGATTTTCGTCATTCCTAATTATGGAAGGTCAGCCAGATCTTTGTTAGTCTTCAAGTGACATTGCTCCTCATTTGAAACGCGAAAACCACTTGTAGACCTGTGTTTTACTTAAATCTTCCTCTTTAAAAGCAGTTTCAAGTATCACTACAGTTTCAGCAGCTGTTTTTCCTAAGAGAAAACAAAATTTAATGCAAACTCATTGTTCTTTATGATCACCCATAAAAAAATTCACAGAACACATTTAATAAGCACCAAGAAAAACAGACATGGAATGCCGTACAAACAATACAGAGCAACGCCACTTGGCAGACAGCCACAGAATACAGTAAGTATGCTACACTTAGTGGCGAAATTTGCAACTAAGTCTAGATTGTGCGCCAGGTACAGATTCCTGTTATATTTGGGTACCCCCTCGTACTTTACTGCATTTCATCTTAAAGATGATATCAAGAGCTCCAAGAAGATAGCGCTTGGAAATCTAAATTGACTTAGATGCCAGTCATTATCATCTGTAAATAAGCACTCTTCCACTGAATTGAATTTAATTCCTTTATTGTTATTGTATGGTACAATGAGATTCAATTTGCAAATACTCAATAAACTTGTTTTCCTTTAAAATAATAAAATAACACCAATAGCAATAATAATAATATGATAAAAAACAATGAAAAATATACAATATGAAAGTATAAGTGGCTCAGGTTTTGCAATATTACAACTGTAGTGCAAGTACAAACAGTTCTACTGGGAGCACTTGATGGACTGATTGAGTGCGTTTATAACTCTTGGGAAGAAACTGTTTCTGAACCGTGAGGTCCCTATAGGAAAGTCTCTGAAGCATTTGCCTAATGAGAGAGTGCTCAAATAGACTGTGCCCATGGCTGAGGCAGCATGTGCAAGAAGCTCTATCCCAATAATTCTCTCCACTCTCAACACTGCCCGCTGTAGAGCTTACCGATCAGCTACTGTACAGCTGTGATTCCACACTTAGATACAGTGGGTTAAAATACTTTGAGTGGGTGCACTGAGAGTAACAACGCTAAAGCAGCTATAGTATTTGGAATAGTTTGGCCAATAGTTTGAAAACTTTCATACGAAATGGATTGAGCAGGCGTGAGAATGTGCGTGGCTTTATGCCAGGTTTAGTTTTTATACATTGTGATGTTAGCGTGGAAACAGTAATACACAACATTTTTGTACATACACACCATTTATACATGAGGCCCCAGGGGAGAAAAGTTTGGCCTCAAACCAAAATTTCACTGACTAAACCCACAATGGGAAGCAACTGTGTATACCAAGGGGGTAAATACTCACATTTAAACATTGCTGGTGGTGTTCCTCTGTACAAATGGAAATCTGTGCAAGCTTTAGTTCGACACACAACACGGTTTGCACACTGGACAAACAAACAGACATACACGATCAGCTTTGGACTAACAAACAGACATACACAATCAGCTTTAGACATTACTGTTAGATGACAACAAATATTGTACCCTTGGTAAGTAGGTTTTCAAGACCAACAGAATAATTTGAAGCTAGGGATCCCAAATGTATTTGCTGATTTGGAGGACTGGGTATCCTGATTGCTTTTAAACAGTAGCAGGAAATGATCACCGCAAAATAATGATTTATAGGAATGGCCAGAGAGCAGGCAGGCAGTGTTCATTTATCAAACATTTAAATGTCTAATAAAAAAAAGCAAAATTCAGAGTTCTTACGGTAAGTCATAACCAAAAAAACCTAAACCAAAAAGCATTGTTTGGATGCCCCATTTAGCCTCTGAAACACCTGGTTTTCTCTTTGCCTAAAGAGTTCTAGTTTAGACACTGCTTTGTGGCTGCCATTCATGTCTTCTAGTGGAGGCTTCACTGTGTCACATATCTCATGACATCTAAATTATTTGACTACAAAAAAGTGGGCAGTGCCATAAATCGTAAGGCTATGCCCATGGGGCAGAAATCAATTAAGGGACAGAAAACAAGGGATTATGGTGTAGAAAACATTTTACACATTGCTGTAGGTGATGTTAAAAGTGTGGTCTTAAATCTTCAAGTTCAGATCTGTTTAATTTTTTAACTCTGCATGATACTAAGCTAAGGGTTTAGGATATATCCTGGAGTCAGCAAATTTATTACAGATGCCCCAAAATGGTATTTGGGCTTGAGAAAAAGAGATGTAAAAAAAACTGGACATTATTTGGTGGTTGTTTTGTTCTAGAAACATTCGACTTAGTCATCCATGGCTGCAGTTGTAAGTTTGTTTCAAACTAATTGACTAATTAAATGGACACTTCCTTATTTTAGGTGTGTTCCATAAAACACCATGTGTCTGTTTTGAACTTTCCTCATGAATCAGTTTGGCTACCAGTTGACTAATTTTGTTTTTTTTTTACAAATTTTTTAAGTTTTAAAACCTTCTATTTAAAAGTATTAATAAATTTGAAAACTCACTGCTTTAAAACAGAGAAACATTCTGTGAAATGAATGTATGTGGAAAAAGTAGCTCTGTAAGCATAGAGTGAACAAGTATGTGCTCAGTAAAAACATTATAGCTAGATTATCTGCACTTTATAATGATTTAGTATTTCTCTGACACTGTCATTTATCAGTAAAGCTCCAGACCTGCTCTCCAGCATGCTTTGAAGAAGCCAATAATTTTACATTGAAATTTCAACAGATTTTACTGTTAGAATACATGAAAAAAGTTATGTTTAAGACATCTGAACTAGAGTTAATCATCGACCTCCACAACTAATACCTAGCAAAAGCGCATCAGTCGATTCCATTGATACATTACTTGAATTGGACTCTAAAGCTATTTAGCCACCACAGGCCTATCTGTGATATGTTTATTACATGATATTATAAAGTTTTGTTAAAAAGCATGTATTTAATGTACTCCATTAATATGTGTAATTACATTCTACTGTATTATCACTGTCACCTTTTAATATAATTAAGTGTTATAAAAATACTAAATAAACAAAAATGCGGTAAGTGACTATTTGAAGTAACTAAAAAATGTAAAACATTAGTTAATCAATTAAGTCTCTTAACACACCTGAATTTTGTGCCAAACATATGTAATTTAATTTGTTTTCTTTTTTATTGATTGTAATTAAAAGCAAATAACAATCTTTTAAACTTAACAAACCAAAATACAACCCCCACCCAAAAGAAAGAGAGGAGGGCCAACTAGCAGATTTTTAAAAGCAGCAAAGAAGGAAGAGTATCATTTTCCCCAATATAGAAGCTTATTCCAAAATTTTATTGATTAGATCCTGCCATATTTGGTTTTAAACAGATCCTCTAAGTGAGAATTTGACTTTTTCCAATTCCAAATAGTATCGGGACATCAGTTACCCACTGACTTAAAAGTGGTGGGGTGTGCTTCTTCAAGTCAAGATAAGTCTACATACTATTATACAATTTATTTGTCCTCCTTCACTTTAAGCCTATAAGCAATTAAAAAAAATACATTTTATTTTCCTCCCAGGCAACGCTGGGTATTTCAGATAGTATTTTTATAAACTGTAGAGCTGCTATCTGATTCTTCAGGACTGATCAATATTTCTTCTGTAATAGAAATAGGTGGGAGGTGAAGAAAATTGGTTAGGTTCCATTTAGCAGTTTCTAGCTTGAATGTAGTGGAAAAATTGTGTTGATGAGAAGTTAAATTTAAAGCTTAATTGGTTGTAGGATGCAAATACATTATCTATGTGAAGTCTCTAAATGTTTTATTCCCAGGCATTTTCCTAACATTAAATACTGTGTATGTATGAGAGGGTGGATAAAAGGGGTTGTCATGTAGAGGTGCAACTGATAAGAGCTTCTTTGTCTTAAAGTGTGTCATACATTGGTTCCATATTCTAAGTGAATGAAAGGCAATTGGATTATTAGTGTATTGACGATAGTTTGTATTTAGTGGAGCACAGAACAGGGAATATAAAGAAGTACTGCAAGATTTTAATTATATTGCAGTCCAGGCTTGTTTATGTTCATCAATTTGTTCCAATGTCAAGGTCTTTATGCCCTGTACATTTGCTGCCCAGTAATAAAAGTGATAGTTATGTAGTGCCATGCCCCCTTCTGCTTTAGGTCATTGTAGAGCCCTTTGGATATGTGGATGTTTTGAATTACAAATAAATATGTTTATGATTGAATCTAAATTCTTAAATAAAGGATTTCTTAATGTATATGGGGATGGTTTGCAATAGAAGAAGAAGCTTGGGAAGGATGTTCATCTTAACAGCGTTGATTCTCCCTGCTAATGTGAGATTGAGGGTGGACCATTTGTTTACATCTTATTTAATTTTTTCCTTTAAAATTTTTTCCTTGCAGACAGCAACATGTTGTTGCTTTATATTTACTTGTGATATTTGCCCCTAGATATTTAAACCTGATCTGCTAAGATAAATGGGAAGTTGCCTAGTCTAATACTGTGTGCTATAGAGAGAGTTCACTGGAAAAAGCACACTTTTATTCAGATTGATTCTGAGCCAGGGTATCTTTTGAAAATCTGCTAGAACTTTTAGAGTTGCTGGCATATAATTTTATGGGTCATATATATACAGTACCATGTTATCTGCATATAATGATATCTTCTGGACTGATTCAGAGACCAGGGGCCTCATGTATAACGCCGTGCGTAGAACTCGCACTATAACATGGCGTAAGCACAAAAGCTGAAATGTGCTTACGCACAGAAAAATCCAGATGCAGGAATCTGTGCGTACTCCAACTTCCACGTTCTTCCGCTACATAAATCCCGATCAGCGTGAAAACTAACGCTCGTGCACGCACATTTTGTAACGCCCCAAATCCTCCCAGAATTACGCCTATTTGAATATGCAAATCAATATAAATCGCCCTTAAGCGCAGCCTTCTGTGAAAAGACAATGGGAAAAGCACGGGGAAAATATAAGAATTTCAGCGAATACCAAGTGGAGGCAAAGGAAAAACATACTATTTGTTCAAATAAACTGTGGTATAATCAACAAAATGAAGTTGATCGAGTGACATAGCGTGTTAGAGAAACTTGAAAGCTCACATTCACAAAATCGCACAGTGCTGGAAATAAAAAAGAAGTCACATATCAAAGTTGCCGTGAAAAGAAGAGTTGTAAGCCCACTGTCTGAGTGTCATATGAAAGCTTATTAGGGTACAGAGAAAAAAGGCACACGGTGGTGAAAAAGCACGAAATGTCAACTTTAATCTTGAATTTTCCACTTTAATCACGTAGTTTATTTTGTCATTTAGTAGAACATTATAAACTTCATCTTAAAATTGTTTAATTAACCAGTTTCTCAAAATTACATCGTAATTAAAGTAGCACGTTAAATGCTTTGTTTTGTATTTGATCTTCTACTCGTATGTGATCTATGTGTGTGAATCACTACTTGCTTCTTAAACTGGCTCTCTTCCTCCAACTGGACACAGAATCCATTACATTTGTGATATTACAGCTCTCTGAATAACTAAAATACTGAGATGTATACGTGATGTCATTTTCATGATGATAGGAGCTAAAGCACATTATTAAACATGTGTTTCATGAGCCTCGTGCTCATGACAAGCATTTATCTTTTGTCGAAATTTGTCGCTGCATTTTTAGCTGTGTTGTTATTTTCTCTTTCTGTGTTATATTCAATATATATTGGCGTGGCCGCCCCAAGAGTCCTTACTTTTCTTTCCCCAAGTAACCGATCGCCACACAATCAGCTCTGTAATAGAAGTTAAGCCATCTGTAAGCTTAGCGCTGATTCTTCAAAACGTTTAAAGAACATTGAAATATCTTCGTAGTACATGTTTAATTATTCTATCCTTCACGACACTCCCAGTGAAGAATATAGATTATTTAAATGAAGTTAAAGTTTTATCTGTATAATTTAACAAACATATTTTGCTGCATTTCACCTTAAAAATGATATCGTCATCATATGTAAATACGCTTTATAAAGTGGCCCAGGTTGTGAGATATTATAACTGTAGTGCAAGTTTACAGTGAGGTGATTGTACTTATAAGTACAAACAGTTCTACAAGGAGCAATTGATTGAGTGCATTTAAAGTTCTTGGGATTAAACTGTTTCTGAACCGCGAGGTCTGTACAGGAAAGGCTTTGAAACGTTTTGCCGTGGCAGAGACAGCGTGTGCTTAATGCCGTATACCGATAATTCTCTTTCCGATCAGCTGCTGCTGTGATTCACACTCAGATACAGTGATATAAATACTCCGAGTCGTGCAGTGAGAGCAATATGGAAAAAGATGATCCGCTATGGCAACTCCTAACGGGAGGAGCTGAAAGAAGAAGAAGAAGAAGAAGAAGTGAGAGTAACAACGCTAAAGCAGTTATGGTATTTGGAATACTATGGCTGTTCCCTGGACTATTATATTGTTACGAGTTAATTACAATCAGATGCATTACACTAATAAACAATATGCGGTTAGTTTCTGTGTATTTATAAAGCCGCGTCATGAAAATAATGAGTAATCACACAAGAACAGTACCATTGCTTTGACGCTGGGTGCCGCCAGTTTGCAAAACCGAGCGGAGAACTTGCGTACGACAAGGCATGAGGTACCGTGGAAAAGTGTGTGGCTTTACACCAAGTGTAGGTTTTACACATCGCGATTTGAACGTGGAAAAGTTCTTACGCAACATTTCTGTGCGTACGCACCGTTTATACATGAGGCCCCAGGTATCTTTTAAAAATCTGCTAGAGCTTTTAGAGTTGCTGGCATAGAATTGTGTGGGTCATATTTATACAGTACCATGTTATCTGCATATAATGATATTTTCTATTCAAGTCCTTCTCTAAAATTACCCTTTGTCTCTGATGCATTTTGAAAGTTAACATCCAAAGGCTCATTATTGATTGCAAAGAGCAATCGTGGTAGGGGGCATCCCTGGCAAATACCACGTTCTAGTTTGAAGTAGTGTGAAATATTGTTGTTAATACAAACTGAGACTTTTGGACTAGTATAGAGTTGTTTGATCCATGTACATATTTGGGCCAAACCCAAATTTGTGCAATGTGGTAAATAGGTAGTCCCATTCAACCATATCAAATGCTTTTTATGCGTCCAAAGATAGTAAGATCTCTGGGGTGTTAGATATAATGGGTCAATATATTGTATTAAACAAATATCAAAGATTACAATCTAAGTGCCTGCCTTTAGTAAATCTGGTTTGATTTTGTGATGTTACAGAATAAAGCACCTTCTCAGTCCTCCTAGCTAGAACTTTGGAGAGGATCTTAATGTCATTATTCAGGTGTGCGACTGGTCTATATGATGTCCATTGTAGTAAGTCCTTATTTTTCTTAGGAAAGATGGAAATTACTGCTTGGTGAAAAGTTTGAAGTTGAATTTTGTAGTCGCTAGCTACTATAAACATTTCTAATAACATTTCATTAGAATGTGTCTCGCCTTTCTTAGACTGAATAGAATATAAGCACATACAATTTTCTCTAAATGTGTGGGTTATATTTTTATGATCAATGATTTTATCTCCATCTGTGTTGGTAATTGCTGTTATTACATTGCAAACTTCCAGCTTGTGGCATTCTTTACATGTTCGTAATAATGATGTTGTGTTCCATTTCTTTAGTAGTTGAGGTTAAATTCTGATCGCAAAACTTGTCTTTTCCTATAAAGTGCCTCATTTAGAGGCCTGGCATATTCTAGATTTATTCTGTAAATTTCTTTGATTAACTCGAATGCTTTCTTGGTTTCCAATTTACTTTTATGAGAAAGATGTGAAATAATCTTTCCTCTTATAATGCCTTCAATTTGCTTGACTCTGAATTCTGAATTCTGAACAGTTCTCATCAGCTAATGACAGGGAGTTAAGATGACAGCTACGAGATTAGTGTGTAGGGCATAGTGATTTAAACTCCATGATCAGAGGGGAGTCGTCTAAGATTACAGTAGCGTCGTACTTACAAAAATCTCCATGGGCATCTGATAAATTCTGATCCATTATAAACCGTCTAATTATTTTTGCAGTGTTAGATGTTATCGTCCCTGTGGTTGAAGACCTATCCAGGTCTGAATTTAAAACACAATTAAAATGATAATTTTATGAGTGTTCACATTAGGAATAGAGGCAAATACGTTTTAGATGAAATCCATATCGTCCACATTAGGTGCATAGATATCTATCAGAATCACTTTAATATTAAATAAATAGCCCATTACTATGACATATTGACCTTCAGGATCAGATTTTATGTCCGATGCTACAAATGGAATACTTCTATGTATTAAGATTCCCACAACCGTAGTTTTCTTTTTATAGCTGGAGTGAAAAATTTGGCCAGTTCACTAGCTTTGCAACCAAAATTTGACCTTACTTATTAAGTGAGTATCCTGTAAAAATACTATTCTGGAATTTAAACCTGTTAAATGAGACCTTTGACTTTCCAGCTCACAAAGTTCACTGTTTAGTCTTAAAAACATTGTTTCTTAACTTTTTGGCATTTTGTAGTCTTGTGTTAAGGACATTGTTGCATATGATAGCTTTGATATAGATTTCATATTATTGCCAGATGTTAAGGTTATGAAGCCTATTGTTGTGTTGGTACTTACTGTTATTGTTGTAGAAAGAATAAATAAGAAATAGCAATGCTTTCACCTCCTCATCTCCCATTTTTCAGATCAGATTTCATGAAAGTCCCAGTCTTCTGACATGCCAACATGTCCAGAACAACACGAACTCCCCAGCAGCAGTGTAGAAAAGGTTAAAATCGAGATACATTTTGCAAAGTAATTTCCATTTTCAGACCTCCCATTATATATTCAAACCTAACTTTTATATTTCCTACATGTAATACTTACATTTACTTACATTAAATTTAATCTGCAACAAAATTGGCCCAAGTCTGTATGCTGTTCAAATCCCTCTGCAATAAATTAAGATTCTATATTACCTGCTAATTCACCTAGCTTGGTATTTTTTTGAAACTTAAACAGCTTGTCATTTATATTGCTATCCAAATCATTTACAGTATATATACAGTATTAAAATAGCAGCCATCCTAGCATTGACCCCTGAGGAACACCACCCTTAACGACGCCCAGTTCTAATAAATACTCTTTGCTCCATAACCCCCTGCTTCCTGTGTCCGAGCCACTTTTGTACCCATCTACAAACAACATCCTGATCTCCAACTTTTATTTCTGATGCCCAACCTTTCATGTGACACCCTATCAAATGATTTTCCTGAAAGTCAAGATAAATATTATATACACCACTCTAGTTGTTTTCATTTGTTTCTTTCTCATATAATTCCAGCATATCAGTAAAACTCCTGTTCTTGCCATGTATTTTCATGATCCTTTCCTTAATAATTCCTTCCATTAATTTACCTATGATGCATGCTAAGCTTAGTGGCCTATCCTATAGTTGCTTGGATCTGCCAGATCACAATTTTTATATAACAGGATAATATTTGCCATTTTCTAGTGCTTTGGAATTTCCACAGTGTGTAATGACTTTCTAAAAACATGTGCCAAGGTTATATATATGTACCTGCTAACCTCCTTGAGAACTCAAGGATTAATGTTATCTGGTTCTGGTGAATGTTTGATTTCAAACTATTTAACCTAAGCAGTTCTTCTCCTTATACAATTTCCAAAAAAACTCAGTACCTTCTTAGTAGTCACTTTTATCACTGGGAGGCTATTCACATGCGAAGACCTTAAAACAATGCGAGTTTAGATCATCTGCTTTTTCACTTTCTGTATTTTTTAATTTCCCTTTTCTATTCCTGAGGCACGTCACCTTCTCCTTCAATATTCTTTTACCACTAAAACACTGAAAGAATCTTTTTGTGTCATCTTTCATCTTATCTGCTTTATTCCTGTTTGCCTTTTAGATTCCCTAATATCCTTCCTACAGGTTGCCCTAATGCTCTCAAATGCCGTACGATTTAAATTGTAGTTATTAGTCCTATATGCCTTATACAGCAGTATTTCCTTTGCAGTTTCTTTTTCAACTCTTTATTAACCCAATGTGGAGTTTTTTTATTTTTTATTTTAATTTCCTATGTACGTATGTACCTTTCCTGCATTATGTGCAAAACATAATGTCCCCCTACCTTGGTGTTTTTACAAACTGACTGATTATATCTGATTGCA